>NC_072766.1:5823576-6056076 GCF_022539595.1 Amphiprion ocellaris
CATGATGGTAGCAGATGTAAGGATTTGTGAGCACCTCAATGCTTAGCATTTACACAAGGCAGCATAATAAAAGCATTCTCTTATCAAGACTCCCTCAGAGAGCCAATGAGGGAGCATAATCCTTAAGATTAGCTTGATTGATTTGTTTCTTCCAAACAGGATTCAAAAAGCAATGATCTTCTTTATCGAAACAAGTGAAATGAAAGAAGGAGCATGCACTGAAAGCACAATCCTACTCTGTCCCACTGTTGTTGTAAGAGTGCTTTTATAACACAAATGATAGAATTGAGAGGGAAAAATAAGGCTTAAACTTTCAAATGGGTGGTAATTTCCACATTTACAATTCTAGTCAAATTTATCAATGACAAATAAGCAAAAGCTTGCATCTTAGCACTGTTGAATGACAAAACTAATTAAAAAAAAAAAGACAAATGTACATTTACAGGCCCTCTGCTTATTGCCAGAAGAACCTTAAAAAATAACAAAAGATAGCACTTGTGACAGTTTTTTCATTGGCTGACAAAGATGCAGAACCTGGTGTAAGATGCATGAAATTACTGAGAAATGAAAAAATAAATAAATAAAAAAAAATGATGAGTGGGAGTTCTGATGAATATTTCATCTTTTACTTTATCCAGATGGTTTCATTCTATCTAACCAGTGACTACAACCCTCCGTATCTGTTTCTTCTCCGGTAATCATCAGGGAAAATACCACCGGTTTGCTAGTTGTGCTCGCTAACGGCAAAGCATTGTCATTTGTTCAAATAATGTTTGAAAGGTTGGTTTATCAACTAGTTGCAATTGCATTTTTCCATTTCTATAGTCCCCAGCGCATCTGCAAATATACACCTATGAGCTCTGCTGCTCTTTAGGTATTTGATATTCATGTATTGTTAGATGTTTTCATTATTTTGTCCCTGTGTGTGTGTGTGTGTGTGTGCTCTACTGCTCTAAAAGCTGAGCGATTTGCTAAAGGGAGAGGGACGTGATGCAGTGAAGCCTCCCAATGTAGGTAACAGTTTAAATGTCCTTGACAAGTGCACAGTTTGCAAAGGAGCAAATTTAATTTCCATGGTTTGAAATTTCAAAGGTATCACCTGCTGTAATTGCTTGACTAGGGAATCCATAAATCATTGTTCAGTAAGGTCATCTTGTAATTTCTTCCCTAATGCTGGCATTTATTTTCCTAGCATCCTCTCTTTCTTCTGATTTAATCTAGCCAGGTCATTTAAGAGATTAATTGCTGCCATCTTCAAAAACAACAAATTAGTTTCACACGTTCCGACATTAAGATTGAGTAACCACACATTAAAACATCCACCCTGTCAAAAAAATGTTGTACTACATTGCAGCTGGGTGTCACACGGGTTCCTCACCGCTACAAAGCAATCACGATAAAAGTGGTTTAAGCCTAAAATGAGATCTGCTTTTAATGCAATGGGATGCAGATTTTACAGCCTACATGTGCTTTGGGCTGTAGAGCCGGTGGGCTACTGTTTGAATTGTAATAAACCACCCTCACGTAATGGTATGCTTTCATTTTTCCTTTTGACATTTTGCCTTCAGGAACGCCGTCAAAGGTCAGAAACTGTGTCAATTAAATCCACATTTGTGATTATCGCACTTAATCATTATTTTTGATTAGTTTATCTCTTAAAAAAGCAACAGTAAGAAGGCTGTTCAACACGAGTATCCCTTAGTACCTCTAGCTCCTGACAAATCCAGCTCTTTCAGTCTTTTTCTCTTCCTATTTAAATGTCTAAGAGAAAAAAAAAACGGAACAGCAATTTTCTGAACATGTACAAAGTAATGATCGGCGGATTTTGATGTTCCTCTTCCATGAAAACAGCTTTGTGAGTCACACAGTCTTGTCAAAGTTTAATAGGAGGAATGAAGAAAACACTGTGTTCGTGACATTGATTATTAAACCACAAGTTCATGTAGTCAATAGTTTTACAAATACAACTGGAAACCTATGGTAAGTGCTGTTTCTCTGCAATATGGAATAATGTATCTATGGAGTCATTATTAAATTGCACAAATTCTTTAATTTTTACTTTTTACTGATGTCTGATCAATGTAAATACCTTTTCAAACTGATTATTATTGAAGTGTTTTGACCAACACACGCGTCTCTACACTGATCATATGTAGGGCCATATTGTAGCTCCAGTCCCTTTCACAGATGGAGATTGGAAGAGGCTTCTGGGTTGCACAGCCCTCCTGCAAAGATGTGATGGACACTTAATTACTTGGCTGACAGAAGTTATTTGCCACCTGCACCCAACAGGGGTCTCTGCCAGGCCCTGACCTCCACTTCCTCCCCGTGCACCCACCAGCTCACAAAGCAGATTTATGCATATGGCTATCACTTACATTTCATGTTGTCATTATCCGTTTTCCATTTCCTGTTTTGTGCTTGCTCTGTTAGTTTTTCCCCTCTCAAAACCAACACACGCAGTAAAGGTAGAATATGTGACTGACTGTGTAAAACATTAACCTTTACTAATGTACCTCATTAAATCTGTATCAATCAAATTAGGGGAAATTAAGCATTTTCAAGCAAGATTTTTCAGCTTTCATACAACTGGTGTGTAGATTTTGCATTGAATCCATCAATTTTACAGTTTATCCACTACACGTTGCATAATTTATACATTTCTGATCTCTACATTGTCTCCACTGTGCTGAATACAATGTCTCTCATCAATGCATGCGATCCAGTGGCTTTAAATATGTAACTGCCGTTTTCTGTTAACACCTTAACACCACTGCAGTCGAGGCAGACGGTTCTCACAGTTGAAGAGGAGGTGGTAACTTTTTCATCACTGCCAATTTAATGCCTGAACAACTTGTAATTTTTGACACATTCGCTGATTTAACGGGGAAGACATCATCACGAGCTACACGACACAATGACGCCATGCTGCAGGCTAACCAACAAGCACCAGTAAACTGTTAATCACATGAGCCCAACTAGCCTGCAGTCCATTTCAAGAAAACAGGACTTGCATTAAACATTATGTAAAGAACATATTATTCAATATAATATGCATAATCCATAAAGTATATTAATGACCTTGAAAAAAAGAAGAAAAAAATGAGCACTCCCCCCGTCTGTTGTTTTCAAACTGAAGTTTTGTATCAAATCAATAGAATACTGGCCTTAATTTTTCAGCATACCTTATATCCATTTAATTCAGTGCACTTTTAATAGACAGTATGGCCCTATCCTTTCCCTGAGGTAATTATGAATAAATGTATATGTAGGCAGAGCGTGGTCTGAAATTACAATTATTAACAGAGAGGAGATGTACCTCAATATAGCAATTACAGAGCTCTCGGGGGATTAACAAGGTTCTGTTTTATTATCAAATTCCTTCAGGCTCAAGGTAATGATCAACACAGAGAATTACATGTCTTTCTGTCACTACTTCACTGTACAACCTATCTTCGCCTCATTTTCTTTCCACCAATTTCCTCTCTCACCTCTCACTCTATTATTTTTTCCTCCAATTGCCCTTTTGCTGTAGCTCTGCAAGTAAGCAGGTACTGTACCTGCTGTGTCCCCTTCCTCTTTATGCTAACACATTATGCTTATGACTGCGCGTGTGGGCTCTACCAGAAGAGCACATGCCGAGAAAGTGTTCTGAAATGATTTTATGAAATCGTGGCGCCACATCTCTAACGCCGTTGTTGCTCTTCACTGCAGGCCTTTTATTCATCTTTGAGTTTTTGTTGAGTTGTGTAGAGACTCAGGAAAAAGAGTGCAAAAAGATGTTAACTTTACAAGAAACCATATTAAAAGCACCACTTAAGTAAGTCTAAAAAAAGATTGAAATCAATTCAAAGACATAGACAAACAGCTAATTACAAGCTGTTATGTTATGAAAGTGATAACTCACATCATGTTATGATACAGTCAGGTATTTACAATCTCATTTTCCCACATTAATCAAATAATTACCGGTCCTGAATTGTCCTCCACAGTGCCGTCAGAACGGTCTGAATGCAGCAGTTGTCAGTCTGCTAAGATCCTTCTGGCTTGTTAGTAGTTTTTTTTTTTTTTTTTAACTAATCACAACTGTTTGGAGCAGTGCCCAGTCCATGATCAATAATAGCTTGCAGTTTATATGCAGGTACAGGGGAAAGGTGTAGGTACAGAAGAAGAACAAAATAGAATGCCAAAAAAGACAGTAACGACATTTTAAAATGAAGGAAGAAATAAATGACACTGAAAATAATTTTGTAAATACCATGTACCTATGGGGTAAAGTGCTGCAAACAGGCATAAGATGTGGGGGGAAAAACTAAGCTTTAACAGCCCCCATACCTTATTCTTAGTAATGAACGTTCATGCAGTGTGTATAAAAGAGTGCTGATCAAATTTTAGTTAGCAAGCTACATGCATTCATGAGGGATTAATTAATATGTCTTTCACTTCACTTTAACATCTGGACAAATGAGAAGTTGGGCAACATATGAAGCAAAAGTTAAGAATTTGGTCTATACTTTTTATTACACAGTAAGTATAAGGTATGCAGACTATAATATACTTTTCAACTTTTCTTTTTCTTTTTCCCTCTTTCCTCTTTAATTAATTACACAGGAAAAACGAGGTGTTTAACACAAACTTCTCAGTTCTGAACCCTATAAATAGCCAGTATTAAAAAAGAGTAGAATTCATTTCTCTTCTCTACTAAAGTGTTCATCCTTTATTATCTCTAAATTTTCTTCCATTGCACCTACATTATAGAATCAATTTAGACAACAAACCTACACATGCAAATTACATGTTGTGTGATAAACATTTATATATAAAAATGTATTTTATTTATTTATTTTTTTTTTTTCAATTTTATTATTTTTCTAGTGGATTCATTCAAGTAGTAATTGCTTGAGAGGAACCATTTATCTGTTAAAATATATTTTATTTTTGATGCTAAAAGCCAGTGTGCACCAATCATTGACGATTTGAAGTAGGATTCTTTTTTTGTTTTGTAGTATGTTGGCAAATGTGTAATGCTTTTTCAGTACAAAGGGGTGTTAGTGCTGTTGGGCTCTGTTTTTGGTGCCATAAAAAGCAACTGTAGTCTGTAATATACCCAGCTGCATGCTGTGGTAAACCACGAGGGTCAAAACTGTCACCTACAAGTTATGTTCATATGCTGCTCATTTGCACTGGCAATTTAGGGAGTTTTTTTTTCTTGTCATTTTTACAGGGAACATTTATTACAGTAAGAATTGCGATTGTACTGTGTACCACTTGGTAAATGAAGACTGTAAAAGTTGCAGAGATGGGTAGACATGCATAGTGCTATTCTACATTTGAAGGTTTAGTTGTTTGTCATTCTGTACATACATGTAGCCGCAATGCTAACCTTGCAGTTAAATACATTCTTAGGGCATTTTGAAAATATGTTCAGACTACCAGTTTTGCCATATATAGTTATAAACATACATTATATTCTTTTCCAAATGTACTTTGCTAATGCAGAAGAAATTGCACGGAACACAAATGTCAACAAAGAAGATGGCAGTTATTATACCATTTATCACCACATATCATAACATTTATGGGTTGTATTTAAAAAAGATTCCTAAAAGGGTATACTGATAATGTCAGACAAATGCATGGCTTCAAACTAGCAATTTTATCACAATGCTACATAAAGAGGTGGGAGGAAATTTCTTTATACCATCACTTGAGGCAAAGAAAATGGGAATATTGTGTGTGCAAATATGATATCATGACACAATTTACTGATCAAATATGTCTCTAAGTTTGATATTTAATTGGAATTTATTCTGTTAATTCAATTTAAAATGATAACTCAATTGAAATTCTAAATTCTAGATATATGTTTTTTAAATATTACATTTATTTACTACATACAACTCAAGATGCTGGTTATTTTTGAACCCATTTTAACAACCAGTCGTCCACATTGTTACCATGTAGTGAATAATTCTTTTGCTCACAGCAATGAAATGTAATACATGCTCATCATGGCACTTTAATAGCAAAGCACCAGTGACAATTTCTTATCTACTTATCCCTTCCAGATTAAAATCGATACTTGCTACAAAACACAAACAGCCACATCACGAATAAAAACACGAAGACACAGTGTAATATGGCTCAGCGTGAAGCAATTGGACTGAACCACCGAGCAACACTGATGCAGTCATTATTTTCTCTCATTTAGATGCTTGGATTTCCCAGTGTCTTGTATACGTAGGGAAAAGAGAATTACGGTGGTGGTGCAGTGTTACTGTTTTATGAGGTCAACATGATCATTATCTGTATCTGTTACATTACTTACACCATTACAACCACAGAAAGCTCACACTAATTAAAAGATTATGTCCTTGTATTAAATTTTAAATCTATTTGTCATATCTAAAATGTCAACACAGACTGTGAGAGACTGTCCTCTGGGCGCTGTTGAACTGTGTGTGAATGTGGGTTCTCAGCGAGAGATGGTAGACTATTTATATATTTTCAGCAACATTAGTGACATGGCTGATCAGGGCAGCATTTTGGCCAGGCTTTATAATGAAATTTGCCGTAAGTGCAGACCATCCCATGAGGATGAATGGGGCAACTGTGAAAACTGAATCTGTTCTCACATATTTGTTGTAATAATGTAAAAAAAAAAAAAAAAGAGAGAGAGAGAGAGAGAGAGAGAGAGAGAGAGAGAGAGAGAAAATAATGCATAAACGTATTTGATCCACTGCTGACTTAGATCAGAAATGAGATTACAAGGTCAGTGGCGGAGTCTAATGTAGTAGAAGATTAGAGAGGGAGTTGAAATTTTTTCTTTTTTTTTTCTTTTTACATAGCTATTGTTGTCATGGGGACTGAACACTTGCACTGAGCTGTGTCAAACAGCATCTTAAAGTGTATTTGAAAAGCTGTCTTGCCATCTTTACTCTGCCATACAGAAAATAACAAACACCAAGCAGACAAACAAATGTTAATTACTAACAAAAATAATAACAATAATTGGAATATTATATTTTTGACATGTTTTGACATCATATTTGATTAATACGTTTTGCTCCAGACTGGGCCATTGATCCAATTCAAGGAAAATTAAGAATCAGCAAGTAAAGATATTAGTGGTATTCTTCCCTCAGTGCATAGTCTAATGCCCTTTCAGACATAGAATCTGTTACAGCAGCGATTTAATTTAACTGTTGTGGGTGTTCATACACAGGATTCCTTTGCAGAAATGTTCAGTAATTACAGTTTGAAAAATGAAACTAGTGCTAGACAGCAACCCTCCAATGTACTTTAAACATATAAAGTACACTATGGAGTCACTTAACTGTGTCTCGTTTGGATGGTTAAATCTGATGGATGGATGGATGGATGGATGGATGGATGGATGGATGGATGATGGATGGATGGATGGATGGATGATGGATGGATGGATGGATGGATGGATGGATGGATACATATCACACTGAAAGTCTGGGTCTCAGATGTGTTGCTTGTATTAGAGATGGCGGTGCTGTCAACTACAATCATTCTCTTCAGCATCCATGTTTAAAACAGAAAAGCTTGTATTTTGTTTCACAAACAAAAAGTTTAAGTCCACATAGGGCCACGTTTATGCTTTTAAAAGCTATATATTGCAGTTCTTGATATTATAAACACCATATTGTGGTGTTTCAGTGTTCCAGCACAGAGTTACTATCTGTAGAAAAAAGATTCTATTCGCAGTACCACTGTAATATCCAACTGTGTACAAGATAGGTACAGTAGAAACTGTAGTATGTGCCGACTCATGCAGAGAACCTGCACAGATATGCAGAGACCTGTCGAGGAGACAATATTACAGCAAAAAAATAAAATAAAATAAAATGTTTTGGACTGTTGTACATATACATGTAGCAAGGAGTCCATGGTGGCTTGGTTAGCTTCTGCAGTACAGTACACATATCCAGCCTCACTTCACTCCTACTTGACTTAGATTGCAGTTGCCTGGTCACAAAATATTGCAGTCTAATGGCTGTAGGCACAAGCGTAGACACCGAGGCAAAAACTGAAGTTGTTTTGTATTTCATCCTAGATGGGTTTGAAGGTTTTTTCCACAATGGAGTTTGATTTAGTCGTCATCAGCCCCTTTACTGGCACCTCCAGGGCAGACAGCAGTTTTTCACCAGTTTGTTAACTGAGCATACTTTCTGCACTTTTTCTCTCAAGCTCCCCGGCACAAAGAACAGTGTTCTAGTTTCCCCTAAGTGACGGAATATGTGCTCCGTTCCATGCACTATAGGATGAGAGCTCCATGACAACAATCTAATTTGCCCTTCTTTTCCCCCTTTCCTCCATGTTATCAGCACAGCACAGTTCGTTTTTAATGTGGAAATCCAGCAGCTTCACCACATTTTCAGTGTGCCTGGCACTGTGTGAGTTGCATGTTCCTCAGAAGACAAAAACAAAAAAAAAATCATTAAAAGAAGAGACAGTATTTCAGTTTTCGATGCTTGGGACTGAGATTGGCGTTGATCCAAACATTCTTAACGGATTGCTAATGTGATACCTGATGAATTTAGGATCTTTTAGTTGTTTGCTTCCAGTTCTCCAGATGTTAAAATCTCACATATGAGCTGAGTTGAAACACTTGACCATTTCTTAATGTGTTGCAGTTTCAGTAAGTTGAATATGCCATTGTGATGCAGTGCTCCATTTCAGCAACCTTTGCTAGGTGCTCCACACTTGTAAAAAGCTGCTTCATTTAAGCATTTGTGTTGAACGTGGTCATGTGGGAGTAAGTTCAGAGCCTTTCTTCTACTTCAGATCTGTAATACATTCTATAAAACAGGACGGTATGCAAAATATATTTTGAGATCATCAAAAGAAAATTGCGAAAACACTGTCAATGCATGCAATGTTATCTCGGGCATAATTCTCACTTCAGTCTCTACACGACAGACAGGCGGATTATGTAGAGAAAAATATGTATACACTTATTAAAGAAATGACATTTTAGTTCCATCTAGCCAAATATGAAACAATACAGTGAAGGACGCTGATCTAGAAAACATCAGTAGTGCCTCTGGTATTAGAAGCTCTTTTGTCTTTCAGCCATGGAGGTAATGGTTTTACTTGTTCCAACTGTCAAAACTCTCCGCCAGTGTCCTCAACTCCTCCTCACTGCTGCAGTTTAAAAGGCAGGCCTCACCTACGAGCGTCAGGAGGTGGCACGACCCAGAACCGCAAATGAAATTTGTGGTGTACAGCGGATGAGCAGGAAAGGTCAGAGTCTTTTGGAGTGCCCCTGTGCTGCTACTCTTACAACCCTAAGCTTATTCCTGAGCAGGAGAGGCCAGATGATATTCACTGGTATGTTTTTCAGAGGTGGTAGAGATACGGACAGAATATGTGGGCACAGATAGAGGTAAATGGCATACTGCCAAAACATGGTACGTACCTCAATCATTAGGCTATAGAAGGAACTATTTACTAGCATCTACATTAAAATGTAGTAGAGAAGTTTAGTTTATAATATAAATATGATGTTTTGGAGAAATCAGCCTGGATGTCAATGATGCATATACTGCAACCAAAACTAAATGAATAATCATTACTAGTCTGTATAGAGGAAACCTCGAGTTTAGTTTTAATAAGTAATATACTGACTCCTAAAACAGATGCTTAATTTTTAATGTTACTTTACTAAAATCCAACAACTTTGATGGAATATTCCACATACAGTGGATGTGAAGTCGATCCCTGGAGTGGTACAGTGAAGTCTTGAGGAAAACACTGTGAGTGAGGAGAGCTTTGGGGAAAAGGCAGTAAATATTTTGGATCTGTTGTTGTTTTGTTTTATGCTGTTTTGTTTTTCCTAAGTGAAATACTCATCAGAATTGAACTTCAGTGAGGCAACAAATTTGAATCTCAAAAAAACTTTAACAGAGCCGAATTGTATCTTATATGAAAACGATGTATTAAACGACAGGACATGTTTTGATCAAAAGATTCAAAAAAACGTCAAAGGATAGCATCACTTGTCAGCATACATGTAATTTTAAAACGCTCTAGGCTATTTAGGCACCTGGCCATTCTATTGTACGATAATGATGCTGCTCATGGAAGCCGTTAGTATAGGCCAAATATTAGGGAAATAAACAAGTATGCAAATTTCCCATTGCATTGAAGGAATCAAAGGACTTACTTTTTGATAAATGAAAGGGATGGAAAAATGCTAATCACATTTCTTGAGCTTCATTTCCAAGAAACCCACAAACATCAATCGCACACATACTTTCTCACACACCATACTGTACTTTTAACACTAAAAATGTGTGAGTCCATTAGAGAGTGCCTTTAGTTCAATATTTGAATTACAAATTGATCTGAGAATGGTTTCGATGGAGGTCTAAGCCAATAATATTTATCAGTGATCATGAAAATTATGTAAATCAGTTTTTGACAGGCTTTGAGTTTTTAGGTTTTTCTTACCGTTCCTCACCTCCACTTCCCTTTTCTTCTTTTCCATCTTGCTCACTCCACTTCTCTGTCTCTCTGACCACCCTTCACTTCCATTCTCAAGCTTTGTCTTCTTTTTCTATTTTGACTCCCTTCTGCCCTTCATCTCTTCTTATGAGAAGCTGCTGGCTGGCCTCAAAGGGAGCACTAGAAAGGATCCATCAGCCAGACTGGTATTCTCAGGAGAATGCATCCAGCATGTTGCTCTGTTCTGCTCCGATCACTATTATATCTATCCAACCCTAGATAGCCTTTACTGTAGATCACAGGGCCTGTTTTCGAATTTGCTGCAAAGCTGTATGGAAGTTGTAATTCTATGTCTTGTTGGACACCGACCACCATACCACTCTCACATTTCCCCGAGCTATTTACAATACATTTGCTGTTGGTGCGAGGCCGATCTTTATGAATATAGGTTATGTTTGTGATACTGTATATTATTATCTGCCTTGGTGTATACATTGACAGATAGAGGGTATATGTATGTGTGTTTTGGAGTTGGAGGATGAGAGGGTCAGAAAGAAAACCTACAGCAGATTTAAAGCACACAAAATTAATCTGCCAGACGTATCTTGAGGCTTTCTGAGCAGCAGCTGGAGACAGCGGTATGGAACTTTAAGCCTCCATGCTGGACCAAAACAAAGCCTCATTCATCCCCAAATAACAACATCTGGGCATGCTTAACAGCATGGATAAATAAACAAGCCCTATGGACACTAAATCCCCCGCACTCAATCACTTTCACTCCCTCTCCACTCATTCCCTTTCGCAATTCTGAAGGCTGCATGTTGTTGGTATGGGACTGGCACATCAGTGCTGATAGTGTGCATCCAATTAATTAGCCAAACGTTATCTCATTAGTAATAGCCAGAAGACTAAAACAAGAATACTCCCTTCTAGTTGCAAACAACCTCTGGTCAAAAATGAGGATGATTCTCTCCTCCTCTGTAACCTCTGTGATCTGTTGATGCTGAGTAGGAGGACAGAAAGAGAAGCATGTAAATGCTGCTTGGTCAAAGTGTCCATCGTTAAACAGCTATTCCTCGTGGTTCACGTTCATTCCGCTGCTTCTGCAGAATTAAACAGGCCAGGCTCCAGCATATCCTAATGACACTGTGTCAGGAGGCAGTCTAATGGTTTCTTCCTCTTTAAGGTATCTGTCTTTGTGGACATCTGCAACATTTGCACAGTGCTGTAAGCAAAAGTCGGTACCATCTGACACAGTTCCGAATCCCTTGCATTCCTCAACACCTGTGCCTCAATGTTATTTAAAGCACTCAGGGGCTCTGCACCAAACACCAGCCACCGGCTATTTGCTTGTGTGTGGTATGTGTGCTTGTGTGTGCTTGTGTGTTTGTGCGTGCTTGTGTGTGTGTGTATGTGTGCACAGAGGAACTTGACTTTTCCAACATAGTAACCAAGAGCAACGAGCTATGCACAGAAGAAGTAGCACTAAACAATGTGGAAACCATTTTGTGTGAATGAATGGAACATGATCTTACATGCATTTCTTTATCTAAGATCTGTGGCTGAGCAAAATCAGCTGAATGTACATGCTGCTGTTGCTACACTGAAGTGCGCAGATTCTTTGACAGTGGGCAGTAATTCAAATAGTGCCGTATGTCTCACTTTCACATTAAGAGAACTGTATTAGAAGAGGATTCTTAAATTAATCGAGAACGACAAGATTGAGAAAATGTCAGTCTTTTCTTTCAGGACAGCATAAATGCAGTGTTTCTTTGTTTAAAGTCATTACTAAATATTTAAAAAATATAGTATCTCAAAGACATATTTTAGTGCTTATCTATAATACTTAAAATTATATCTAAACCTCCTAAATGCCATAGTGCAATCTGTCTCAAATTCAGGTATCTGTCCTAAAATCACATCACAGGTCCCAAAAAAAACACTTCAATATCTATATTTCACTGAGCTAGACAGGATGGGTTTCAAATTTATGAGTTTGTTTGTCGAACGGGCGCACAATGGCGCACATGCCCGACAGCCTCTTATCTACAGCTGTAGTGTCATGGTGTGTTGGTGCTCATCATCTGTCCACAGCTCCTTAAGGTTTCAGCAGGAGTAGCAGGATGTCACTTGACATCCTCCGGGCTTTTCCAAGTCACAACGGTTTCAGCAGTGACACATTCTTGATTACGCTATTTGCATGTGCAGCTGCAATGCTGCCCATAACACTGGGAGTGAATGGAGTTTCTAATCAAAATATGAAACTCGGTGTCACTGACAATATGCTCAATCACCAGCCTATTCACAATGGGGATACATGACATGAGATGTCAACCTGATTACACAGTGGGGAAGTCGCAGCGTAATGAGGCAAACAAGCTCATTCTTGGGCATGAGAAGATCAGTAGAAGGTGGCCACTAATAAGTTTCAGTGGTCAGTGTTCGTCACTTTAATCGTAGAGCTGTATTACTGGGCAAGATTAGCATGAAGAACTGAAGAACGAAGCAGGGTAAGAAGATAAAAAAAGGATTTGTCTCTTTGTATGTATTGATTATGAAAACACTGGACAATAGCATGTAAGGCCACGAGAGGATTACTAAAAGGACAAACTGCAAAAAAGTATACAGAGAGAACCCAGCAGATAATAAGTTTAGATAGATTGCAGACTGTGCATAATAAATGAATTATGAATCTGGACTCATTTTTGCGCAATGTCAAAAAAAGTCCGTTCAAAATGGGACCAGGACCAGTGGGAGATGATATTACCTCTTACAGTGTCCTTTCAATTAAATTGACTAACACATTTCTGCACACTTAAGAGTAACACTCCATTTACATGTGCATCAATAGGGAGCCAGTAAAAGGAGATTGAGTAATGTGTGGTATTTCGGTTCTGCTGGAAATATTTGATCTGCTGAGTCTGAGTTCTGAATACGCAAGGTATTTTTTAAGTGTGGAGTTGGCCTTCTGGGCTGTTATTAGAGGGGAAAATAACTGTGTGTTGCTTTTCTGGTGAAGAAGCAGAGGGATTGTGGAGATGCTGCTAAAGTGTAAAGATATTGTATTATTGTAAACAGTGCACCAATGATGAATTAGTTTTATTTTTGACTTCCCTTAAATATAGATTGTTTTTTGGATAACTTTAGTTCAAAAGGTTTGGTCAAGTTTACTGCCACTTGGGATGAAATTTCTATATATTTAGCCATCCACTGTATTTCAACTTCAGTACTCATTTGCGACCCTTGATTGGGATTTTACTGGCCAATATTATGTCACCACTGCATGTGTATAGGTTCTGTAAGCTATCAGCTCAATATCTCAAGTGGTCTTTCAATCAGGCTTTGTTTCGGCTTTTTCCTCAAACAGCAGGTATGCACAGATTAGCAGGGAAAATGGCTGATTCAAATTATCCTCATACTGCCCACTGGGGCCACTGATTGTACCAATCTACATGCAAATGGTCATGTTTATTACACCTGGGGAATAGCAAAGCACAAAGTGTCCTTGATTAATGACTGGCTCTGCTTTTGTTAAAGAAAAAAAATGAAATACAGACATTATAGACATCTAATTCTGTTGTAATCAATACACAAACTGCTAATGCCACATGTATATACGATACACTGTGATCCCCTAAGCACCAAAGGTTTCTTATATTTATGTTACTTTTCAAGAATTCTGTGATTAAAAAGTTGAAAGAAATGCCATCAGTGGCTTTGCGATCATCATGCCTTCATTATAATCATTTATCTAACAATGCAAAAAAAGAAAAAAAAGCAAAATGTCACATAAATGGCAAGGCTGTAACCAGTTCCTCTGCTCTACAATGCACACCATGTACAGTCCTTTCCCTTTTCTGCCATCTCTCTTCCTTAACAGCTCCCCAGATGTCTACTCACTCGTCTACAATCTCATTTGAGGAATTCATCTTGCCGTCTCCCAGGCACCATGTATTATTGCTCTCTGTGGTTCTTCATGCAACTATGATAATGTGTGTCTTGGTTAGACTCCTCACATGCCAATTATGGGAGCCTGTTATTGTGATGGACTCTACATTCATGCTGAAGAGTGACTGACTCCCCTCCTCGGGTTGCAGCTTTTTTTTCCACATCATTTATCAGGCTGTGCTTTCAAATCCAGAACCCAGTGTTCAGGCAGTGAGGCTTAGTGGAGTATATGAACATGCTCTTATTAAACTATATTTACATCAGCTCATACCGTCTTGCACATGAATGACCCACAAAGACGATGTCATAAAAACAGTGCAAACGCGTCTTTTTTTTTTGCCTTTGCTCCTCATCAGAACAGTTTGGCTCATGCAAAGGCTTATGATCTAAGTATTGATGCTAACAAACAAACAAAATGTATAAATAATAACTGCATCGTCCCAGTGACATGAACTGCTTGGCCGGCAGATTTTAAATGGAAGGGGGTCCCACAATAAAACAAACAAATGTAATGCAGCCCTGACACGTATAAAAATTCTATGCTTGTATTGTTTATGTTCTGCTGAGACTGTATCAGAGGCATGTTGACTGAACTTTATTAAAGATTTTGAGGTCAGGTTATAGTTTGCACTGGGTTTGGGTATCTTAATTGGGTATTTTAATATTTCTGACTCCACTTCTGCTCCTCAGTTCTGGTTCTTAATAATTTCCATCTCTGGTTCTTTGAGGGGCAGTTGGTTAGGGTTACTGCAACATTAAACTTCTGCTTTTACATGAATGCAAGACAAATAATAATATAATTTCAATGCAAAACTCTTACAGTGTGGTAATATTATATTAACTTCAGTAAAAGATGTGTGAACTTCATCCGTCCCAGCCTGTCTCTGTCTATGAAACAAACACTTACTATATTTTTTGTAAGGTTAGCACATGCACAGTGTGACTCCATATCCCATTTAAGGAAGCAGGTGATGTACACCAGTGGTTTTGTTGTGGGAAGTGAGTCTCCCCCAGTGTATTAGAGAAGGACTGGCATGTTGCTGCAGACACGGTAAAGTGTTGCTATACGGGGTAGTAAAGTTAATTTTGTCAGCTCTAACGTGCCTCGATAAGCATAAGAGTCACTCAGAGTCTGTGTGTTGGGTTCGCTGTCACAGAGAAGAAATCAAGAGTCCCTGTTCATGCAATATTACTAAAGCATCCCTTCTGCCTTCTTCACAGAAGAGTTGTGTAAAACATTATCTCCCACGCACAAGTGTCAACAATAGAAATACAAAACTACATAAATTAATTGCAGCCACAGTGACAGTGATCTCTTTTCCGGTTTCTTGGATATTTTCGGGGTTTACTCAGTCTACTTCACTGTAATGAGTCCAATTCTGTAATTGCAAAGCATTTGGTAGCTCTGCATTTGCTAAATTGAGGTGACAAGACAATCACACAATGCATGCTATTCCCCAGCTAATCAAGCAACTCAGCAAAGGCAGAGTAGGTTAAGTGGGAATGCTAGACTCATGATATATTAAGACAAGAGTATTAAGAGACAGGCTGACACAACTACATTTATCCTACACACATGTTCAATGGACAGCCAGAGATGATGAGAGTAACTATCACAAATATTGTATCTTAGAGCCGAGTGTGAAACTGTATCTGAACTGAATCGACACAGAGGACATCACCTTAATCTAAGACAGACAAGTAGACGGCTTCAGATATTCTCTTTCAGCTGAATGTGGGGAAATTAGCTTAGTGTCTGCTAAAATGAACCATTTGTTGCTGTAGATTGCCGACAAGTTTGTCAATATGAAATTTAATTCGAAGGTTTTGATCTAACCAGATATCAAGATATTTGTACTGAAAGACCCTCTCGACATCACTCAACCCCGTCCACTCAGAGTGGTGATATCCAAGCTGTCGTCTACAATATTTCTGGCTCTGGAGATGAGCACACATTTTGGTCTTGTTTGCATTCTGGACTAACTCCAACTTAAAAAGTGGATCTTACAGTTTGTCGAATGCTTGTTGCAGGAATTCAGTGGTTGACTATGAAGTATTAGAAAAGCAATACTGCATCATTTGTGTACAGATGTGCATTACAGTCACTATGTTAGATGTGATATTGCTGATAGATTGTGAACAGGACAAGACCCAAAATTGAACCTTGAGGGACCCCTTTTAGACAGAAAGGCAGAAACAATCAATTCCTATAATAACAACTCAATCAACCCTAGTTTGCACATTGCAACATAGTCAACAAATCAAGAGATTGCAGTCGTGTAACAAAAATAGTAAAAATAGCACAGTCAGTGGGGTTGTAGACGTGCTATAAAAATTCCCAGTTTGTTGGGTTTGTTAGATAGTCAGTTCAAATGTACAAACTTCCACCCCAACAGTGAATAATATACCATATTTGCATTCAAAGCAAGGTCTATGGCTGAGCTTCAAATTTTTATCAACCAGTTTTGGACCAGAAAGGAGCAGATTGAACAGTTCGGAGTCAGCCATAAAGGTCAGCAAACTAAAACAATCAGCTGATGCAGTTGAAAGGTGCAGAGTTGTTTATTGATCCTCAGTAGGATCCACACTAACAAGCCTTTAACATCACTGTAAGTCTCTTGATTAAGTGTCAAAAAAGGAAAAAAAAGATGTATTTAACATAGCCATTCACATTGCACCTTTTATTGAGGTCATCGTTGAAATATTAATTCAAGTCTGTACCGACTTGACTTACAGTACAACACCCTTTGGAAAGACCGTATAAACCACCCGATTTCTTCAGTATTGTTGCTCTATAATAAGCTACCTTACTCTCACGTTTAAAAGAATGAGAAGAAAAAGAGAATCATGCAGAAGTTTTAAAAAAAAAAACAAAAAAAGAACCCTTTGAAATATTACAGAACATACGCACCAGCCAATTAGCTGTTTGTGAAGCAACGGGACAAATTAGGACAAATAGTTTTCATTTTCTCTTTTTAGGACAAAAACAGATGAATTCATTACCTATTGAAGCTTGATATACAAAAACAGAGAGAACTGGTTTCTTCTTTTTAAAAGGGGGGAAAAAATAAAACACTCAAAGGAGAAGATTTCTTCAAATGGCAGAGCTGCAGTATGTTTCATGCATTATGCATGTTTTTCTATCAAATGAGATTTAAACAAATACCACCTGAAACACTGCCTGTTTGATTTTTAATGTCTGAATCGTGATGCACGTTCATCAGAGGAGTAGCCAGATGGTAGCAGCGAGCTACAGAGGAAAGATGAGTGTTGTGAAGCAAATTGACCTTCAACATTATTTTCTTTTTTCATTGATTTTGATGAAGGGGATTTGTCTTTTTCAAACCGTTTTTACTGAAGACATACTGAAGAAATCCTCGACACTCAATTTCTGAACGCAGGACCAGCTCACGACATCAGCTTGGTCAAAAACATGAAAACCAACTAATATCAGTGAGGCTTTAATGCTAACAATAACCATAGAGTCAAACAATCCTAACTATTTAAATGACTGAAACTCATCGATAGAAGAACAAAGAGAAAGAAAGAGACCGACAGTTTGTTTGGGATGCTTAGTTACTGGGTGAATATTAGGCAGTGTCAACATAGTGCAGTGCCCACACTTATCACTGTGTTGTTTATTTACAGTGTATTTTTAAGCACGGTGTTAATTTCTCTGTGGACTCTCATGACAGTGCACAAAGAAAACTCCTACACGCTGTCATTATTCTCCAGATCTTTAACCTCCATCTTTCCAGCTTCCAAAAAACAGCGAAGTCATGTTTCAAACACACTGTTGGCTTGTCAGCTGAGTCCACTTCTCCCATCTCTGATAACCTGGACCTCATGCATACTGTACAAGAGCTTTTCTTGAGTGCAGAAACGCATCTGTTACTTGTGGGAAAAAAAAAAAAAAAAAATTGCTAGATTTATTTATTATTTTGATTTAGCATTTTATTGTAATTGGCATAAAACAAACCTCTTCTACTCAATTCACTGCTACTTTATTTTGTACAACAGAATAACTATACAAGGACGGTGGGTGCTCACTATCCAATCTGACCACTTTATCGATCATTTATTTATTTTTTTATTTATTACATATGTTTACTCTGCCATTATATGGTATTCTGGTGAAAGAGAATAGGTAATAATGTTGTCATTTATGTAAAAATTAAGTAACATTAAAATTGTTTAGCTGCTACAAGATTATATTGCTTTGCAAGGCTATAACATAACACAACACTACACAACACAATACAGATAATATATTATGGCATAATCTAATATAATGATTATTTATTTATTTTTTATTTATGGATCGTGTTTATGCTACCACTGTAAAGTATTCTGGTGAAGGGGAATAGGTAGTAATGTTGCTGTTATTGTTGGTATTAATATATTTTGAATTTGACCTGTTTGTCGTGTATTTTTTCTTCTTTCTTTTCAGATGGCCCACTGGGACCACGAGGCCTAGTGGAAGCTACAGAGATGTGCACACAGGAGTGCCTTGTCCTAGGACATTCAGACAACTGTTGGATGCCCCCAACACTGGGATCATACCAGCAGCCTAAGTCCCCCGTGTCCAGCTTTGGGTCTCAGAGAGAGTGGGGTCCCAAGGACAAACTCCTCAATGGACATACTCTGACCAGAACCTGGAAAAATGAGAGTGGTCGGTCAGAGCATTTTGGTGACAGGAAGCAGTTTGGGAGCGGAGAGGGACACTTCACCAGCAGTGGCATGGCTGATATTCCATTGGTGAGTCTGAAGTCCTGCCAGCCAGCCTCCTGCCCAGACAGCCCCAAGGACCAGCAGCTATAAGAGGGACTTTGCTTCTGTGCTGTGAGACGCACTTACATCTGGACACAGTAAACAGGCGGAGTATCTAATCTGAACCCTCTCCTGTTTTATTGTTTGTTTGTTTTTTTCATTCTTGTTTTCATCTCTTCCCACTTAAGTTGATGCTTCTGCAGTATGATAGCCACATGTACTATGTAGGCCACAAAATAGCGCTTCTGCTGTGTTCTCTACGATTCAACTTTACTACGGTTCTAGAGGAAACTTTTTTCTGCTCCTCCATGGATTTTTTTCTGTAACATTTTCTGTCCACTTCATGTGTGAATTGGACAAGCGGAGGAAGGACATTCATAAAATGGAGAAAATGAAAATAAATTCCGAGAAAAAAAAAAGAAAAAAGACACTACCATGGCTGACCAATATATAAAAATATTTGTGGTGTGGTTGTTATTGAGTTGTTCAGGACTATATTAATCAACACAATCAAAGAAAATGGAATTACATTTCAGAAAGTGTTGTTCTAATAACACTGTTTGTGGACACTTGTTTATTCTGTCATTGTCTGTGTGTTTGTAAATAAGACTTATTAACCACTATCATGTATCTGTAATATCCACAGTGAATAGGACAATTCTCAACTGTTGTCGTCATAATGGCTTGGATTTGGGATTTCAACTGGACAAAGCTCTATAATACGGTATTATGTACAACAACAAAACATTTATCTAATTCTTTAAAAACCCTACAGTTGATTTTGAAACAGATTTCCATCCCGTAATATACTCAGTGTTGCCCATGTTTCAGTAATATAAAATGATAATTTTTTTCTCCAAGTACTACAAAACCACAGGCAAACTTTTTTTTAAAAAGAACATTTTGTATGAAGGATGTCAGTGCTCAATATGTGCATTATAAAAATGAAAAGCTTTGAAAGCTCTCCTCTATAAACTGATTTTGAAAGTGTTCAGTACAATTAAATAGCAATATATTTGTAAATGGTTAAATGTTTTATCTAACGTCGATCTTATTACTGTATAGATTTTATTCAAAATTGTGATTTAACTGAGTGCAATCCCTCAGTAGTACCTGCAATTTATTGACCTATGTATATACAGTATATATATTATTTCCACGCAGACTATTATTTTCCATACATAAGAAAATACAGGTTAAGATAACACTTAAATCACTGTGCCTTCATGATGTTTCTTCAAACACTGAACAGTGCTTATTTAAATGACGAGAACATGTTGGCTACAAAGAACATCCAGTCTGATAATCAAATGCCTTATGCATTGAATGTTTGCCAAATTTAGAGACATAATTACACAAAAGTACAAAATCAAGTCGTCGATACTGGAGAAAAAAAACACACAAAGGCATGTGCAGATAATGGGTCAACCATGAAAGATCATCTGTCATTCCACTGTCTGAAAAGGTTTGTTTTATTCCACAGCATGGAAGGCAAATTACACAATGGAACCGCATGCTAAAAAGATATAGCTTTTAAAATTAACTTGATCATTTTTGTGTCATATTGATTTCTTTTCTTTTGGTTGGAATATAGAGTTGATTTGTGATTTAAGGAGACATTCGGTTTGTAAAGCACTTTCATATTTATGTCACAATATAAAGAAGTTAAGTGGGATGGAGTGATTTGCTTATCGCAGTATGTTTGTCAGTTGTGAGGGTGTTTGACATCACAGATACTGAAACAGTTAATCCTTGTTACTACTCTACAGGTATACAGCTACTGCAATAAATGTTTTAAGTATGTGTATGCTTAATTTGTGTACAGCATGGATCGCCTCAGGATATCTGTGTTTGTTTTGTGTAGCACTGGGCCCGCATTAGCTAACTTTCCTAAACAGTTTGGTACAAATTCATAAACTACCACACTAATTTATTGCAATAGCTCAGTGCATTCATGGGATACCGCTGAGACTTTACTAATTTTCGGAGGAATTTTCAGATGATTTCTTTAATCTGATCACATTCACTCAACTTAACATTTTTACCTTGAAGATGAGTAAAACACAAATATACAGTATGTGAACAAGGATGTGTGTCCTCCTTAGTTAAAATTCTTCCAAATGCTGTTTTTTTTTCCCCGAGCATTTTGTGCCCTTACCAAAAACATAACATTCCCTAAAAACATTACTGTCAGGGTCATTGTGGCATAAAAACCCTCCACTACAATAACAAATCCTGAGGGAGGCAATTTTAGGAAGGTGGAATCTCTGCAAGGGGGTTGCCATGGAAATGCAAAGAGTCGAACCATCCGAGGAAAACTCACAGTTTATTGGTTCTGAACTTTATTTTTGGTGAACAATATTTCCATTGCACCTTTAAAATGTTTTGATTTAGCTTCCATAATTAGTTCAAGATTTGGACAGGATTTTTGAAAATGTATAATCAACAAAGTTAAATCAGCTTTTGATATTAATTTTAGACAAAACTGTTTCATCACAGTGCGAAAAATTACTGAAATAATGTGCTGTCCATTTATATACACAGTTCAAAATTAGTTCTTCATTTGACGCAATTCTGTAGGAGCAACCTGCAGGCATCATTTACTCCCATAACATTTACCCGGGTACGGACGGGATTCAATGCTGCTCTTTAACCAGCAGTCTAAAGTCTGTTAGCATGCTGATATAAATATGCTCATCAAGTTTAATTTGTGCTAAATTAATCTGATATATTTATTTTAAGTTAATGACAAAATGTTAGTTTAATCAACAGAATACCTGTATGAAGTTTTACTGTGTGGAAGATGAGGCGCCCAGAGATCAGGACCTGGAAGGCGAACTGCTGCTGCTGCTGCTACTACTCTGTTTGAGGGGAGACTGCAATACCCTGGGTATCCTGAGGGGAAGTTTCAAAATAACTCTTTTATTGTAGATAACTCTGGAGGAACTTATTAGGAGAGGTAGTTACACCAACATCCTCCTCCTTAAAGCCCCTAACTGTGTCTGAAACCTCTCCGCTGATCACTCATTCACTGCATCTTACATAGTACACATGTAGTAGTTTACAGTGAGCTATTTGAAATTAGAGTTTAGACACTTGTGAGTCATTATTTTGCTTCATGACTGAGATGTGAAGAATCATATGGATCTCTCGGGGGATTGTTGGAAGTGAGTATGAACACTTTTTTTGGTCTATTGTGAGAATTTTTAAGGGCATTTGATAATGGAAAAATATCACTCAGAGTTTGACAGTGAAGTAAAATAGGAAACACTAAACAATATTGGGCATTATGTAAACATGGAGTGATTCCTGGTTGGATATTTCTGTAATTTTATGACCTAAAATGAACCTCAAAACTCTGGTGGTTTTAACACATTCGTCTGACAGCGATCCAATGATAACCTATTATCATCACATAATTTAAATATGGTAAATCCTGATTGCTGTGTTTATATAGAAACCCCCATCAGTCACATTAAGAACTTAATTACTAAAATAAGCTCCCAGGGCCTTTAAATGCATCCATTTTGATTTGTTCTGCAACTGAAACTGTTTGCTAAGGTCATCTCCACGTGCATCAAAAATGTGCTTTACATAGCAAAGTGAATATATCATCACATGGTTTCATATGCAAAGTTCCCCAGTGTTATCTGCATCATTTCCCACAAATGTTTGGATAACGCTGCAGCGTCGAGCTCATCAAGGCACAGAGAACCAGACATAAATATGCATGCCTCCACTGGGCAGTAATGAAGGCCAGGCACCCAGTATGACTGGTGAAGTAATTATATTTCCTTTATTCTTTTAGGTTTCTCTTTCTCGCTGTAACCTCATTTGATATATTTATCAGCTGTCGCCCAATGGACTTGCTTAAATTCTTACTTGCTATGCTAGCTATCGACTGGTGCAAGAATAGTTTCTGAGAAGCTTCAAAGGTAATTGCCTTGGAAGTGTGAGGGGAAGTAAATTAGTGTCACGCCACAACCAAGAAAAAGGGTTCCCAATCGCATTTGCTTTTTATATGGCTTTGAGAATATTTTTCAGACATGGAAGCCTCTGTGCACAAAGTGGAACAGAGTGAATGTTCAGCAGGGAATCAGTCACAGAGAAGGCGTGCACATCAGACAGAAGAAGAGGACTCTCCACAAAGATACAGTGGAAAGAAACAGCACCATCTACACATTATGAGAGGCCGCATTTGAAGATAATAAGAGTCCAAATTAATAATAGTCTGCTGCGACACTTCAGTTAGTTTCATTTCATCTGATGACTGCGAGAAAATTCAGTCTGGATCGCGACCAGTCGAACAGACCCCGCGGCCTTCTGAGCCTAAATATCTTGAGCCAGGGGAGCATTCCTGTTTGGCTGAGTGGAAGAGGAGCTCTGTAGGAGGCCAAGATCTAAAACTGGTTACAGTGGAGCTTTAAAAAGACCAAGTTTCTCTGTAGATCGTAGTCCAATGAAGGTAAGATTTGAGCAGTCCTGAAGCTAAGTAGTTTCTTCCTTGACCATATAGTTTTGTCCCCTCACTCACACAGTAGCTATCTGCCTTCTTTCACTGCACTATGCATGACTTTAAATTAGGCAGCATTTTGTAGCGATTTGAAGTTATTCCAGTCAATTTGAAGGGATTTAGTAATAGGTTATTGTGCAAAATAGTAACAATAATCATACTTGACTTTCACAACACTGGCTAGATATTTAATGCCTTGAGTTTCTTGCCAAGCCTTGAGAATTTGTCTACTTTCATAACACTGTTTTAGATGAAGTATTCATGCACAGTACACCACACTTGGACTTATTTGTGCAAAAGTGTATCCCATATCTAAATTCATAAAATTCATAAAGATAAAAAACATATGGAGCTGGAAAAGATCAGCAGAGTGAGGATTTTTTGAGTTGCACATATTTCTATGCCTGTACTGGATAAACTAACTTTGCATATTTTTCACTGCTTCATGAGGGGAAAAAAGAGAAGAATGGTTTGTTCTAGCCTTTAACACCAGACGGATGCTCAGTACCATGGGGAAAGAAATGAGAGTTGCAGAACAGTTCTTTAGCCATGGGTATGCTGTCTTGAACAGCCCTGACAGCACAACCTTTAGAGATGTGTGAGAGCTTTCCAAAAGCCAGGACTTATGCATCTTGTCCGAAACTCTAACCTTAACAGTCTCCATTTAAATAAACAGCGGGACAGTATATTAATTTTATACACCCAGAGAAAGAGGTGGCTGACCAAATGAAACATGAAGGTCAGTGGAGAAGATGATGAGAGAACATGAACTGCCATGCAATAGCCACCGCAATAACTATGACAGATTAAGAGTCTGTCAGGAGAAATTGTACCTTGGCAGGCTCCTCTTACTCTGACCTTATACCACAAATCTGAATCATTTGAGTTATTACTTTCCCCGAGGTCACTGTGAAATACTGTAGGTCAAACCTGAATACTAAGGGTTTCTTCAAAAAAGCTTAGACGCCTACCATTTGTATCTGAAAAGAGTGTAAACAAGAGCACATCCAGCCATTGGGGTGTGCTAATATGTGGGGATGGTGGAAATGAATGCTTTCTGACGTGCCAAATCACTACGAAGCAACTGTGCAGAAATGATTCATGGTTTGAAGCATTTAATATAGTCAGGAACAGGCTGGACAAACCGTCCATGTTGCCTTTGTGTGGATAAATATGAGACCAAGATGAAATATTTAGCTGCTCTTGCTTTTATTGTTGTTATCATGTCCGTTAAAGCCTCTATTATAAAGATGCTGATTAGTTTTAAGCAGCGTTCAGAGGTCTGTGTTTAAATGACGCTGCAGATTGATAAGAAAATATTTCATTCAAAGAGATCGTAACCCCTCTCTGATACCATAATAGTGAAGTAAGACATTAAGAAAAAGGTGCCAGGCTTTGAAATGCTGATACTGTGCTGAGAAGTCTGTTTCCAAGGCTAACACCTTTACTTATAAGCTCAGTGGTGCTTTGAGCTAAGTGTTAAAATCATTATGATGACACATTGTGGGCCAAATGACATGTTATCAAGCTAACATTTGCTGCTTAGTACGAAGCAAAAACAGAAAAGTCCTCCATCTGATAGTTGGTGAGATATTTAATAAAAAGCCAATAATGTTAACTAAGGCCAAGCTTGCATTAGTTTAGGAATTTTGTGCGGATTTACGTCGCTTTTCACTCCTACTGACAAACGGAGGAGAAATCTGGTCTGGAAATTCAGTCTAAACCAGTGATTATTTGGTAATGCAAGGGGTTTACAGATCCAGTTTCCTGAACAGCTTGCAGACTCATCGAATGCACAGCAATTAATATGTTTGATATTTATGTGTTAACATCAGGATTGGTGCGATTATCAACAGAGCAGTGGACATTATCGCCAATAGCATAAGTTTCTTACATCTTATAGTGCATGTCTGAGATTACAGAGATGTTCCTCCCAGCCTAAGACAAAGGATGTCAAAAGGCTAGAGAAGGTATATCTGTACAAATTTTCACTACAATCCATCTAGTAATTACAATATTTCAGGTGGGACCAAATGCTAAAGACCACTCAGTTTTTAGAAAAAAATCAATATCTGCATGTGGGCATTAAATGCCCCCAATAATTCTGCAGTTTTTCCCCCAAATGATGAGTATGCCATCCTAAATGTTAAGTAAATAACGAACACAAACAGTCTGTGGTCTCCTTACATGAACTGCCTGATTAAAAAGCCATTCACTGGGAATGAAGTGGATGGATCTCTTCATTCATAATCGTTTCAATCACCAGACCAGATAAACATCAGCATGTTAGCATTTTTACTGTGAACATGTTAATATGTTGACATTATTATTATCCAGCTCAAAGCATCACTGTAGCTGTATACACACTCCCAGAGTTATTAGCACGGTCTTGGCTTTGTCACGTTCGGCTGTTGCTATAGTAATTGCACAATAAATTCATTATATTAAGAAAAATGAAAACAAAAAATAACTCGACCTGTTGATTAAAAAGCAAAATGCTAAATACAAACTCTTATGTACTTCCAAATCAGAAATTATGCATGAGCAGGTCCAGTCCACTGTCATGTTAGACTACTACAAATTAAATGAAGAATTCAATTTGTAATACAAACTGTATTAGCATTTTCTGATCTGATGGCCCTATATTTTTTATACCACATCATCTGAGGGTGTCTTCCAAAACTGGCACTGTTACAAAATGGTTGGATGGATATATGTAAACATCAAGGTTTAGGTTAAAAGCAAGTTGGTTTTGTTGCTTTTGATCGCATAGAAGCCACAAATGACTTTCACTCGCAAAAACGAAGTCAAAAGGGAGGCCATCCTGGGAGGTCAGGCTCTAGATTTCTGTGTGCAGCAGTCTACCTTTATTTACTGCCACATTTTAACATGTTAGGATGGCAGGTAAAATGTTTCTATTACCAACAGACAGATTTTCTCTTATAAAACCCTTCAGTTTTTCCGATTGAAAGCTCTTCATGCACTAAACAAGCTCTTTCCACTGCTCTCTCCTGCTTGGCCCCATGGACACAGAGAGATATGATAATGATTAACATATTCAAAGGCTAAATGATAAAAATGGGCTGGTTGAAAAGAACATGATGATTTGGTTAGCCTGAGCTCCTCACACAGATCATTGCTGAGCTTATAGGTGCCCTGACAGCAAAGGCACAAAGCCCCCAAGTCTTAAATCTCCACACAGGAGCAACCACCAGGTTCTTGTCTGACGATTTCCTGCTGTGCACCAGTTAAAGAGAGAAACTCTGAAATATAATGTGGAGCTTCACAATAAAGAATCTTAAAAGTAATCAATAAAATCTTTGAATGCCTTCTAAAACAAATTGGTAGCGAGTTTGCTGATGCTGAAAATGAACTAATGTGTTCTTTTTTCCTGCTTTTAAGTTGCTGTTTTCTAAGGCCTTTTCAGAGATGAGCTAAAGAAAATGTGTGGCCATCCAATTTTTCACATTTTCTTGACATTTTAACAGACTGGACACCTGAGAGGTGCAGCTAAGCTTTATGGGGAGATAAACCTCAGTAACAATGAAAAGCAACACCATGTTTGTGCACAGGATGACCAAAGGGGAACCATATACAAGGAAAACAACATTTGGCTTGAACACACGTTGAAGGCGTTCATTTATGATCTGACAAATATGCTGCCATCAGGAATCCATGATCCACTGTATCAAAAGCTGCCTGGTAACATGATAATGAGAGAGTCGCCAGCGTTCGCTTTCATTAAGCAGTAATATTTTAGATTTTTATGATGTATTTATTCAAAAATGCTGCTATTTGACAAGACTTCCAAAGGTTGTAACAGGACTGGGAACACCAGGCTAACATTCTCTCTTCTCTTGCTCGCTGCCTGTAAAGCTACATAAGGGCACCACTGTGGCTCAGTGGTCAGCAATGTTGCTTGTCTGGAGTCTGCATGTTCCTTTTTATGTATTTTTGGCTCATCTGACAAAAAGAGAGAAGGGCCAGTGACAAACCGCCCGCTAAGAGGATACAAGACATGTGCAGTGCTGGACATCCCCTTCTTACTTTGCCTCAGACTTTCTCTGCTTCCTCAACTTTTAATTGCCTTATTTTACTTCTAACTTTTCCTTTTAAATTACTAAGTTACTTATCTCAGGAACCTACAGTCCTTAATTTCAGTTTTTTTTTTGTTTTTTTTTTTTACTACATGGGTCAATACATAATTGAGGGACTTTTGAAGTCTGTGGGATATATCTTGTATACATTTTTATTAAAGGTAAAAAAAAAGTATGTTCATTATGATCATGACAGAACCAATCATTTCGGAAAAAAATGGCTGGATATCACTAAAATGTCAACTAAATAACCATCCCAATATAATAACAACCACCTTCTAATTAGCTAAACAATAAAATGAGCTTATTCAAAAATAGTTTTGATTGTGTTCTTTTTATTAAGGTGAGAAAATAACAAATTGTATCTGTGTCAGAGAAATCACTTTCAACTAAGGTACCCATCACAAAAACACCTCTCAAGGAAGTGTGTTAATTCCAGATCACATGACCTGCTCCACATGATGTCATTTCCTCCTGAAGAAAAGACTGGCCAGACTCCAAGGCTTTCTGAGTTATTTAATATAAAGTAGTGTGTGAGTCAAGTGTGGATTTATCACATGTCAACAGGTTTACTACAATATCTTTCAAATTCACTTTTACTCAATTGTATATATAATATTTTAGAAGAATCTTTCTATAAAAATGCCATGTGGTGTTTGGTTATAGGCGGCCATATTGATTTTATGCCAGAAAACAGCAAAAATGTCAACTATGACACAAAAAGTCCCACAATTATATACTGACCCACATAAATGATTAAAGCTGATCTTCTTACCAACCTTATGAGTGTGATGTGTTATAATAACACGTTGTTCTGTGGGACCTGCAGTAGCTTTGAGATAATAAGCAGATGGTTATATCTATTCTTGAAACTTTTTTTTTTTCATTTAATTTCTTTTTATAATTTTGAAGTGTCAATAGACATGAGACAACTCAAAATTACAAAGTAAATGTTGATGACACAATGTAATGGCTATAGAAAAATGCCACCCCCTGCGTTTTGATTGCATGATTCGGTTCTGTCCGTTACCAGAAAGGAACCCTTCCTCCACAAAATAAAAGCTCATTTTAGGGCACAAAGAACAGTGGAAACAAGACATGGCAAAAGAATATCAACTCTATTGTAGGTGGATGCACAGAAGGCAAAGAGGGAAAGCTATAGAACCAGAGGTAGGTAGGAATTAAACACAGACAAGCATTCGCTCACTGGAGAAAGTTTCAGGACTTTAGAAAATTCAAAATTCATAATCTTAGTATGATTTCTACAAGATCAGTCAGTAACAAAACCTGCCTAAGCTACTTATTAATACAAGTGCTTCACTCTGCCTTTACCATAGCACTGACATTTGGGTTTGTATTTCAAATTAAGATTTTTACAGAACTTTGGACACTAGAGACAAAACAGGAGCTTCTTTGTTCTCTCCTAGTTCTTAAGTTTTGTTTATCGTGTTGTGTCCTGTGTTGTTGGAAGTTGCGAGGCTCTGAGAAAAGCGGTAAGTAAATACCAACAGTAATATTACGTGTGAACACGAGGGGAGAAAGTTGAAAACCTGTCTGTTGCCACTTTAATCCCATCATCGGACCATCTGCATCAGGATTGATTTGGTCAGAAATGACTGATTAGGCCATTAGTTTGCTTATGGATTGTAATGATCTGGCATCTCCTCTTATTGTCATTTGAGGAACAAAATGAAGCCTGCCCTGTCATTTCAAGGCATGGACAAAATTATTCACACCCCCGTGTTGCTACACCTGGACTACTGCAACATTCTGTTTACTTATGTCAGCCAAGTTTCAGTGGCCCAGTTCCAGTTTGTCCAAAATGCTGCTCATAAAAATAAATATGTATCCTGCTACCGTGACATTGGCCTCTGTATAATCTCTAACACTAAGTTATTTAAACTGTGTACAAATTGCTGCGGTCATGATCCTGACTATACTGTATTTTTGAATTACAGTGCACATTAAAGACTGCCAGGAGTCTTGGGTCTCAAACATCAAAAAATCATTTGGTCATTACACACCAGACTCAGGCTAAAGGCTAAATGTGCTGTTGGTTTTATTGTTTCTGACGATGAATTTTTAGAGAAACCTTCTGAAAGTGAACCTTTCTGGCCTTTGATCATGCAGATATTTCTTGTTTTGTTCTTTGTGGGATTTTTTTATTAATTTATTTTGTATATGATGCTGCTTCTGCAAAGAAATACTGACCTAATATTAATATTAGTAATATAAATTATGTATCTGGACAGCATTCTAAATGTGATTTACTACCTTCTCTTTGAGCAGCTGTTGCTGTTAAGATCATCTGGAAAGAGAAAAAAACATTTAAAAAAAAGTCTGCTTGTGAACCAGATGATAGAAACCCTGCCTGTTTCATCAAGACTTAGTGCTTTAGTGAGGATCGATGGCACTCTACTTTATAGAAGAGCCATTCCCTGGACCCAGGATCTAGAGATCTGATGGCTTCAGTCTGTCTTGGCCCTTCCAGAAATCTGATCCACATGGGCACACCAGACACATCTGTATGGATTGCTCCCGCAAAGCCAATCAAGGAACAAACTCTCTGCCAATATTCCCTCCAGATGAGGCCTGAGCTCTCAACAGAGGGCCGAGATGAAAGAGAGAAAGCAGAGAGAGACTGTTGATTAACCTCTGTAGTCGCTGGTAAATCTGTACACAAGAAAAGGAGAGAGCCAAGCATGGGACTCATACATGTCCACCGGAACAATCTGAAAAGGATTCGTGTCAACACCAGGTGTCTTTAAATACGGTGTGTTGGAATAGGTGGTAGACCAGTTTGTTTCTCATCTGTTATTGCCTTTTCTGTGGTACCTTGTAATGACCAAAAGCCTACTCTCAGCACATGGATGAAGTGAAGAGCTGTCTGTTGCTTTGATCAGTGTTGTCTGATAGTGGTGTGCAAAATTGCAAGATTTGGTATCAATCCGATACCAAGTAAATACAGGGCCAGTATCACAGATACTGCTACCGATATTCCAGACTAACTCTTTCAATAGTCGGTAGGTTTAGAACAAAGGTTAAGTGCTGTATATTGTCATCCACATCTGGGAAGACGATGGGGCTGTAAATGCTAACAGGGTCTAAGAATCCATCTGGGTTGCCAATGAAATCAAAAAGTGAGGGATAATCTCCTTAAACAATGTTCATTCTTGACAGTTTGGTAAATATTTGTGAAATGCTTCTGTCACTGAAATAGGAAATGCTCTTTTAAGATGCATTTTTACATTACATTTTTTGCACAGAGTTGCTGTTGGATACTTTTGCAATGATGAATACGAAAAAAATTTCCCCCATACGGTTATTGTCATTGATAATAAAGTGTGACAGACATTGTCAGTTGGTCATGCCCACCTGGTCCCACCTGGTTACAGGTGAAACACTTCACTAGCTGAACATTTGCTTATCAACAGACACTAAATTTATCAATGTTCCCAAAACGCCTCACAGTGCTGACTGGGGTAGATGCTGCTCAGACAGGTCTGTGAGCAAAAATGATTTGATTGAGTTAAAGTGTTCTCATTTCAGATTAGTCCAAAATGAAAGTGACTGATTTTATCCAAATGTGTTGTTTTCTATGAGCGAAGATAACAGCACATTTCTACATTTTAAAGGCCACAGTCAATCGTGTTCATTCATCAAAATCAATGCTGGTATCGGTATTATCGATATCTGGATCGATCCACCCATCTCTATTATCTCACTGGAAGGAAGCTAGCAGTTAATCTTTTTCTGAACTAAAAATATGCATTTTTTTATGCTCAATTAATAAATGTCTTGTAGTTATTTAAAAAACTTAACTGGATTTGACCAGATTGGTTTTGCTGTGCTTTTTTTCCAAACTGTTGAGTTTGTAAGAGATAGAGCCAATAAGGCATCAGCATATTATAGCAGGTCTTTATTTTGAATGTGATGTATGATATATTAAATGATCTACATGGTAGGTGATTTTGCTTGTACTTGGAACTAACATAAGTGACAAGAAAGGAAGGAAATAAATGATTGGACTGTTTAATATGTATGCATGCATACAGGGGCATATGTTCATATCCCTCCCTCTCCCTCCAGATATATAAATGTATGTGTTCCGGTGTTAATCATATGTTTATTTAAAATCCATGAATCTATGTGTTGTGAAGATGTGTCACATTTGGAAACTGATTGCTGAGAGATCTCATTTGTTTGATAAAGTTTCAACCAAGTAAAAGTAGCACAATGAGAATTTATTTTTTCTTTTTTTTGTCTGCTAATTTTGTTAGCACACCAACTTCCCTCCATCTATAAATTTCCTCCATTACAACTGATTAATTCTAATCACACAGATGCAGGGTAAACTGTAACTGTGATTTATTTTCAATTATAATGGACCAAATGTAGCTAACAAAAGATTATTTTCATCTTATGTCCCTGGCGCAGCTGTTACAATGAGCCCTTAAACAAATAAAGTTTGGAAACAGACAACATAAATAACAGATGTCTCCTTCTTCTCGTGCAGTAATAATCATATAGGCTTGCCTCACAATGTTTATTCTGTTTAGTAGTAGTTTTTTTTTTCTTTTAAATGTTTTGTTCTTACCGCAGCTCTAACATTACATTGTCAAATTTAGTCTTTTAAATGTGGATGAAAGAGCCATTAAACTTTACTGAATAAGCTCTACAAGTGAATGGTGACTTTTCGAAGAATTTTTAAAGATGGAAAGTGAAGGTAGTCATAACACATTCATAAAAGTTACATAATTTTGCATGTATTGTAGTGGTACAGACAGAGCTTGCTTTGCTTCTTGCTAAACTTGAAATGATAATCATAATAATCCCATAATAATTTATATACAGACAGAGAGCCCTCAATACGTTTTGGGGAAATTTGTCATTAATTTTCCAGCATATGTACGATGGCATGCAGTTCTTTAGTGCTCCAATCAAGATTTCCACACACAGTGCCCATAATTGAAACCAAAATTTTCTCTTTTTTCTAACCACCCACCGACATTTGAAATGCTCCCTGTCACATCACCTTTTGGCTGAATTAAAATGGAATTAGCTGTAATTGTGCTGGCTTTGGGGATTACTTTACTTAATGTAAGGTCTTTTGAACACCTGAAAGACAGGAGCGAGATAAGCGATTTCCATTAAAATTGTAATGAAAAGACTGCGGTTGAGCATTACCAGAAATAAGAGCTTTTAGTCATTCACTTGCTAATAATTGGACAAGGAATTTTCAGCGACTTCCTCTGTGACATTTGATTTGGAGAAGATTGATAAATTAAGATGCAATGCATGTGGAAGTCACAGCGTTGAACCTTGGGATTGATTACTCAAACATATTCCTTCAATCTATCAATATGTGCACATCATTGCAATGATGTATTTACAGTGTGAACTTTATGCATATGTGTAAATGAATTAAACACAAATCTGTTCTTGTTATACAGTATTTCTCATTTGCTTTTAACTAAATGCAACTCAAGAGCACAGTTAAGAAAAAGGTCTATTAAGGTTAAATGAATGAGATAGTACGTCTTCCTTTTCAGATGACAAGTTTAGTTTATTATGACAAGTATTAATGCGATTATTGTTTTGTTCTGGTGCACATCTCATTGCACACTTCATTATTTGTAAAACAGAACCACTTACTTTTTCACTTGCAAGGATTTATCTCTTATAATAGACTGAAACTTTTCGGTTTTTTGTTTGACTGTTTTTCTTCCCAGTTCTTGTGCATATAATTAGTTTCTTCTTTGCAGTGATGCCTCACAACTTTACATAACTGCTCAGCTTCTTTTTCATTTGGAATTTACAACATTAAGTTCCACTAACATCAGCTTTTTTTCTTGCATATAAAGCTAGAAGAGCTGTCTCAGTGTTAATAATGTTCAGAATTCACAGCTACAGTCATGGAAAAAATTATTAGACCACTCTTGTTTTCTTCAATTTCTTGCTCATTTTAATGCCTGGTACCACTAAAGCTACATTTGTACAAATATAATGATAACAACAAAAATAGCTCATAAGAGTTTCATTTAAAAGCTGAAATCTAGCCATTTTCAATGGTTTTCTTGACAATGACGAAAATCACTCCTATAGTTCCTACATCAACAGCTATGGCATTGTAGTGCCAAAAAGAGCTTTTAGGCATTTCATGTTTTCTTTTCTGTCTCTTTTAGTCACATGATCCACACAGGAGTTACTACTTGATTGCATAACTATTGTTTCTGATGACTGCAGTCATGCATCTTGGATGCTCTCCACCAGCTTCTGACATTGTTCTGCTGTCACAGCAGCCCATTTCTGTTGCACTAATTCTAACTAATTTGCTTTGTTTTTGGGATTGTGGTTCTCCATTTTGCATTTGATGATTTTCCACAGGTTTTCAGTTGGATTTAGATCTGGTGATTGAGCAGCCAAGGCATGGTTTGAATGTTTTGGTTCTCCATCCAGGCTTTAACTGACCTGGCTGGGTGGCAAGGGGCAAAAGGGGAAAATCCAGTCATTCAAGGAAAGACTTCATGGATAAATATGAGAAATATCAGTTGGATCTGAGACGAACATTGCGATCTCAGTGCTACATTTCACTGACCACGCAGGCAAAGCTATCGATTTGTCTCCGTGAACAGCATAAGATCAGTAAAGATCTGCCCCTGTGACCCAATGTTTAATAAGTGTGCAACATATGAATTAATTTAAGAGCCATATGAATAGCAAATGCACTGCTGGATTTGCAACTCTACCCTGAAAAACAGTATCTGTGCAAGATTCCTTTTCTCCATAGATTTATACTTAAAAATGAATGACCGCAGAGAAGCAACTTTTATAGATGTTTGATTTAGTGTATATTTTAGTGTGGATTACTAAAGCTTGAAGAATTAAGATGATTCTTCCCTTTACAAACAGCACTTAAATTTAGGGGCAGTGAGGGAGAGGAATGCAGAGAAACTATTTTACTGATAGATGTTGTAAAGTTGACAGTGACTTTATTGGTGACCGTTAAGTGACCCATTCAGTGTCTCCCTAAACTCATAGGTGGGTCACAACCTGCAGATTTACAGTCTGAAGCTGGTGCCGTAGACTGTAAATCTCCTGCAAATTTTCTGCATTCAGCCTTTCATACACACACACATACGAAGGTGGAACTCAGCGGTGCTTCATTAGGTGCCTGACCATCCATGTAAGAATGCACGCACCAGAGACATGCATCTGCAGCCACTGGCTTCATTTATTTTTTTTCTAAGTCTCAGAGGACGCTTGAGGTTTTTCTATGCATACTGTGACAAAAGAGAATGATTTAAAAGGAATGAAAGATGGATATACTTTCGGCTTTCTTCGAGAAGTGGAGGAATCAAAATCAGATTAGCGTAAATGCTGATTTTTTTTGTAAGCTGCATGGGTGCATCGTTAAAATTCTGAAAAGTCAAGGTTAGCCGTCAGTGGGTGCTGAAACAGGGGCGGGTTTACAAAGTTCAAATGAACTATGTCATTACTTTGGTGTTTTCATTAACATTATTAACGTATAACTCATTAGTACTTACTCCTCGTCCATTTATCCCATCTTTATACTTAGTCTTAAAAAACATAATCTCTGAGGAGAACCAATGAGCATGAGTCATTTTCTGTGCAGCATCAGCATCATCATCCTAATGATATGCAGGGAACAGAAAGGGCTTTTCCTGACCTTGTGCTTCGTTTGTAATCTCCTTTGTGGAAATTACACTCTCACTTTATGAATATATTGTAATTAGGCATATGTATTCTAACAGGCAGTAAGATATAGTTTCTGCCTAATCTCTCATTTATATGCAAAGGAGGACCAGTTAAAGAGCTTAGACTTTCTTCCGTATTACTGATTCCCTTTTCCCCTAATCAAGTTACTTTTTTATTTCTCTTTTCTCGGGCTGCTGTTTCCTTTGCCTTTTTCTAGTAACAGAGCAATGGTCCATTATCAATTCTTCTGACTTTATGGGAGAAAAAATGTAGATGGTCTAACGTAACAGAAGCAAGTCCAGAGGCATGGAAGCAATTATGGCCTAACTCTGCCCAATTATTGCCATGTTAAAGAAATCTAAAAACACAGTAATAAGCATTGAGGCAAACAGTGTAGTAGATCTATAGGAAGGGATAAATAATAAAAATAAAGTAAGGTGTCATCATATCTTAATCTTGACTGACTGGTATTCTTTTGATATTTGTTTAATTGCATTACTAAAGCCCAGCAAGTTCATTTCCTTCTGGTCAGAGAATTACACTTAGTATCTAAAATAATGTTTTAAAGAAAAAAAGAAGAAGGTTAAGGTTACTTTGTAGTTTCACATCAATGTTTAAAAAGAGAATTCACTACGAGAGTCCAGCGGGCAGCAGTCCAGCAGACATTTTGCTTTGATCAAAAACCACAGCAGGACTAAAACCAGCACAAATGACATAGCAAGCCCAGATGATGGCTTGTTGAAAACTAAGCCTTTTCCAAGCAATTTTACATTTGCTCTGAGAGGCAAGTATGTATTTTATGTTTTAAATCATTTTAGAATAAATGCTTAGTAGTTTGTGTAATTGACTAGTCACCTTAAAAAGATTGTTAAAAGCTGCTTTCCTACTATAAATGGAAACTGTACAGCAGATACACTAATAATATGTCAAATCAAGACTTGCAATCACTACTAGAAACACATATTATTCACTGTTTAAGAAGAAGCCAAAACTATCAAAAAAAACCTACCAAACTTGTTTTACTACCAAAGCAGTTCCCTGTTCTTTAGAATACTGTTTTCTGTTTTCATTATATTGCTTGATTCCTTGTCGAAGTGCAGAAGGTGTGGCCTGAAGTAAAGAAAAAACAAACACACACTATTACTTATTTATGATAAGATTTCATGATTTGACAGATGTCAAGTGATTCATCCAAGGCCCAGCTGAGAAACACATATCCCTAAAAAGAAGAAGAGAGGGGTCCACCTGCACTCATAAATATCTTGGTAGAAAGCCTTCAGCTGTTGGAAATTAAGCTCCAAACAAGTTCATTTACTCCCAGACGTGTTCAATTGATTTTGCACCTCAACTTCAAAGGGATAGCAGCAAGCCTCTGTGGGGCATGGCAGGGAAAGCAGAGGCCTCGGCCGACCGGTTGTGCAGACCTGATCAAATTCCCCACCTACCGGCTACATCAACCGTCCCTGCAACCACAATTAGTATTCATGGAAATGCTATTGATTTATTATACTATCGGGTGGCAACTTGAGGCACAGAAAATGAAATAATTAAATCCAGCCTTTTATATCTTTCTACTACAAGTGCTGATGAAAAATGCGCAAACTGTCTAGCCTTAGGTGCTATTTACACTGGTAAAGCATCAAGCAACGTATCAGTTCATTGCTAGATGGATCCATGCAATTAGCATTTTAAAATCCTATTTAAGTTGCTGTTTACACTACTCCTGAGAATGTTAACGAGCAGTCGGTTCAGACACTTCTATTAGCCTCACTACCCAAGGGTAATCCCCTGTCAGAACAGTTTTTGCATGCATTTCTGAGACAACGTTAATTTTTAGATGTATCAGTAACATTGTATCTGCTCAGCAAGAATCCCTTTGGTTACTATAGAGATATTTGTTATGCTGCGAATGGAAAGGTATTAATTTTTCAAATGTGAAAAAGCAAATTTCAGGCACTTACACAGAGAAACATGAGTATATGGAGGTTTGATATAAACCATTTTTTCAGTCACATGGCTTGTTTATGATCATTTTAAAAAAGAGGCTACTTTCAACCTTCTTTGAAGTCTTAATCAGGGTTTCAAAGACCTCATGCGTTCTTTCAGGAGTCTGACCTAATTGGTTAATTGAGACAACAGGTGGGAGATAATGACTATAATTCAGAAATTGCTTCCCCAAGATGCACAAAAAGTTACTCTCTGGCTTTCGGGAGGAGTGTGCACAAACAGTTTCCATTTAAAATAAATGGGAACAGCTGCTCCAAACTCTCAATTCTTAATAAACAATAATTGCTGTTATGTGCCTCTGACAATTCATATCTGGGTTCAGAGAGTCTATCCTAGGGGTGTCTTTTTTGTGTAACTATCACGAACGGGTCATGTAGCTAATAAAGGCTTTTTATCAAAACTCCACATACTTCTACTTCTCTATGCTTGACTGATTTAAGTTGGATTTTTATTTATTTATACATTTTTTTTTTTACATATGTTTAAGATTTCAGTTGTTATTCAAGAGGACCTGGCATTTGTTTGTGTCGAGGTTGAGTTCATTTCAAGATTTTCCCACTGAGCACACCACTGACTATTAAAAGATTAAGGTGCTGAGAAAAAAAAAAAAAAGAGAAACACGGAGGGAGCATATCAGTGAATGATAAATAAAACAGCTACAGCAATGCATAATAAGGGAAGCAAACCAACCACAAGAAGCAACAAAGAAATACATGAAAATAAATGAGGCCAAATGAACATAACATAGTCCCAGTTGCAGGTGTGGGTTTGAGCAGAGGGACTACATGAAGGACATATTCAAACGAGAAGCTCTGTTTAAATGATTCAAAGGTCAGGTTATGTGGGCTAGTCAACTGGAGTTAGAAGAGGTGAGAGGATAGGAGGGAGTTTCAGTGAAGTTTAGGCAGCAGTGATACAATATTAGAGGTCATGGTTCAATTTCAGAGCATTGTCTTGAAGCAAAACACTGTGTTTACATCAGTGTGAAGCAGATGATTAAGGCAGACTGAACTGTGGTGGCCATGTATTTAAATGGATAGATGGGTATCATCAGCGTAGAACCTGAGCTAAGAGTCATGGCGACTAGTGATGTGACAGAAGTAGGGATATCCGATAATATTGGCCTATCGATATTACTGGCCCGATATAGGCATAAAAATGTTATATCGGTCAATATCGTTATCAAGTTTTTTGCTTTTGATGAAAACTACAATAAAATAATGCCGAGGTTTTGCCGGCATTTATCAGCTCAAAGAGGGAGGGAAGGAGGGGGAGAGGGAGAGTGTGAACTGTTGTTTGAGACAATTAAATATAGTGTGTATATATATATATATATATGGCATTTTTTCAAAAATAACTTAAGTTGAAGCAATTCTTATTTTGCACAGACAATGTTTACGTTTTGAAGCCTTGTTGCATTTGAGAATGCCTTCAATGGGGCATCACAATAAAATTAGGAATGATGTGTTACTTCCACAACAGTAGATACGTAATGTTACCTAAAATTAGTTAAATAGCCCACATATGTCAGTATCGGTTGATATCGGAATTGGAAATTGAGAGTTGGACAATATTGGCATATTGGTTATTGGCAAAAAAGCCAATATCGAGCATCCATAGGCAGAAGCAGCTTTTGGTGTGGAAGCTGCATATTTTCAGATGTGAAATTTGTATATTGCACTCTCAATAACATTTATGATCAAAAGCAAACAGACAATAAATAATAGTCACGACATGCAGCAGTATTAGAGATTTGTCAAGTTTTGCACCGTTTGTGGACGGTTTTGATCCTTGGAACAAATTTACAATCCCTTGTATCATAAATAAATGAATAAATGGTTCATCATATATTATTAATGGCCCATGTACATGCTATGTAGTGACAGATTAAAAGCATTTCAACGTACAAGCCAATTATTATTATTATTATTATTTCAGTTTCAGGTGAAAGGAATGTGTCTGCAGCCCCAGTTGCATGACAGATGATGACATTTCATAAGTAGTTTTTGTGTCCAAAGCCGTCCTATAATTCTATTCTTGCTACAGTGTAAATTTTATATAAGCAAACTGTCTGAGTTAATAACTACCAGAAAGAAGCAGCTTATATAAAACTTTAGTATAAACTCATGTGCTCTTTAAGTCGTGACCAATGTTGCAGTCAAAAAAGAAAAAAAACATACAGAGTACTGAGAAAGAGCTGAGAAAGACAAGATACACAACTGGAAAAGAGGGAGAAACACTTAAAAAAAGATAATTAGGTAAAGTGGTTAAAAGTTTAAATGTATTGATTCAAAACCCCATTTCTGGGGAAGTTTCTCTTACACAGACAGTTTTTAGTTCAAGGTCAGAACTGAAATGCTGTAGAGGTGAAGATGCATGGGTGGTGGAAGATCCTCCAAATGATAAAACGCAGTCTAATTACTGTGGTCTATAATTCTCTCAAGCTCCTTTTTTTTTTTTCTTTTTTTTTTTTTTTTGGTGTGCCCCACTCATTTGACATAGATTCAGACGATGAAGTGCAAAACTCTTTGTGTAAGTTGTTGAAAGTCTCACTATGTGATGGTTAAGTCACATACTTGTGGCGGGAGAGATTCTTTCCTGTTTGTGATTTTCCGCATTGTTTTCTTGTTTTGGAGACAATGTGAAAGAAAAGCAGCCAATTAAATATGTGACATATTCAGAGGATTGCGAAGCAGCTTTATTTTAATTGTGGTCGCAGTTAGTGTGAGGAATCCGCAGTCTCTAACCAGATAATACTTTTGAGTGTGGTCTTTTCAAATTAAATACTCTTTTCTCCTAATATCTGGGGACAGTTCTCTAAATGAATGCAGCACTTAAGCCTCTGTTTGTCCTCACCTGTAACTTGCTCCAGGCTCATCTTGCACTTTGGTAAAAAATCTTTTGGGATGTCAAAACCAAAAATTTCACTCCATGTTTTATGAAAGACATGCTCCAAATATCATGAAATGGCTAAGTTGATAATAATATGAATAATTCATACACCAGTGTGGCACGAGGCTCTGGCTCTCATGCCACTCTGGATTAATCATGGAATCAGCTCTGAAAAACACACAAAGAAAAACAAACAAACAAATTACTCAGAGAGAGAAAAAGGACTGAGACAAGGGAACATCAAGAGCCGGCTTCAGTAAGATGCGCTTTGATCAGAAATAGTCACTTTCTATCCATTCAGCCACTTCACACACCATGATGGAGGTTGTGGTCTAATAATTTGCTATTGGGGGAAAGCATCCCGTCCCCTGTGGTGGAGACTGAAATCTCTTGGCTGTGGAGGGAGTCCCTGGAAGGCGTTGAAAAAGAGCTGTCAAAAAGCAGTGGGGAATATGATGAAATTTCTAGTGGCCCATTTCAGGCAGGTTTTATGTGGATATGCATGTTTGAGGTGTTCCAATTCACACTTGGACTATTCAGTGTGCACACTAAGGATTGTGGGTTTGCCGTTACTTGTGAATGGTTTGTTCAGAATCTGCATTTCTTGGTCTGGGTCATGTGTTTTTTGAAATATTTTTAAACCCCAAATGCACCATCTTGCTCTCTAGAAATCCTACATTGGTTATGTTTCATCAACAGAGAAGCAAATTCAAATGTCATGAAGCTTATAATGAAAAAAATCAGATTACACCTTGTAGATATATGTATCAGGACAGTAATATATTTCTTCTTCATAAATTAATGATTTTACCATTTCTTTTATTTGGGCTGATTTAATATAGGCTGTGTTTTTTGGGGGATTTTATGGCTTGTGCAGTTATACATCTACAAGTGGAATATTTGTCATGTTATTTTGTCATCCTAAACTCACACTTTTGTTGGCAGTTGTTGCCGCTCTCCCTTTACCCCATCCGGTCAAGGCAGATGGCTGCTATCCCTGTGTCTGGTTCTGTCTGAGGTTTCTCCCTGTTAAAATGGAATTTTACCTCAAACGCTTGCTCAAAGGTAGATATAAGATTCATTTGATTTCTCTCTATAACATAATATTACAAGGTAGTGACCCTAAAGTGTACTGGGATTCAATTCAAGATTCAAGAGGTTTATTGTCATATGCACAGAAAACCAGAAGGTTATACTGTACAGCAAAATTTTTCATTTGGTGATCATCCATACACAAATAGACGCAATCTAAGAACAACTATAACAATTCTAAACAAGAAAAGCACCCAAGAGCGCAATACTCCACCAAGGCTGTTCATTCCCCCATATGGCATTGTTAGAAATGCAGTATATATATATTTTTTTAGCAATGTAGCATTTGTTTATTAGTTATTGATGATCAGAAATCCCGGCAACACAGAATGTGGGTGTATATTTAATATAGATGTACCCACAAACAAAATGACCTTGCGCTGAGCACAAGCATGTGTAATGCATGTGTACATAACGTACGGATACCAAATTATGTCACCTAAATACGTAGTGGGCGGCCGGAATTGATGGGACTCGGAAACACTCCCATAATTTAATCAATTTTTACTTGTATCATTTCCAACGGATAAGTCCAATAAATCCGCAGTGGCTGATTTGCAGTAGGATTGCAATCATGTGATCGTCAGCAGGCAGCTGCCGTAGCGTTCACTTGTTGTCATAGCTACAGTGACGTCGTGATGCTATTTCGCATTCCTTAACAAATTTGTGGATCCAGACTATAAGCCACATCACTGCCAACATCTAATCACTTGGTCCTTGTGTCATTTCTGACCTTTCCTGAAAATTTATTCCAAATCCGTTATTTTGCTTTTGAGTAATATTGCGCACAGACAAACGTACGTCAGCTGTCACATAACTCCGTAGCATTCCTTGGTTGAGTAATAATAAGCACACCTGAACCAAACCGACAGTGGCAGTGGTTGTAAAGTGCACTGTGCATTATTGTGAATCTTGGTTTGAATGAACCAATTATAGCAGTGATTATAAAATACATACTGCATTGCAGTAAACAATTATACAGTTGTAGAGATGATGGATGTTGTGAATATGTGCTATGCAAATAAAAATGAACTGAACTAAATGCAGCTGAGTGGAACTCAAGCACTTCGTATGACCTGGATGACTGAAGATCTAAAGATCTAAAATAACAAATGCAGATGATGTAGTGTAAAGATCAACAAGTCCTCATGTAACATATAGTGTGTGTCTTTCATTCCCATATAAATGTTTCAAAAAGATCAGCTTGAATATCCTCTTAATGTCCTGTCACTGGATTTAGAATGTGGTTTTATCTAAACAAATACAATTTCTCATTTAAGATTAAATAAACATTACCGGCATGCTGAAAGAAATCGATTGTAGGCTGGAGGTGGAGCTGAAACCCTGCTATCAAAGACAAACACTTTCTGAAGCCCACCACACTGCAACCCACTCTGCCCTATAATAATTCCCAATTGACTTCTATTTATGTATTTACTGTTTGGTTGTTTCGATAGCAGCAAGCACATTTCAAAAGCCACAAGAAGTCTTTATCCTGCATACTTTTGAGCATCGCAGGTTCTTTTCGTGTAGAGCTGTGTTAGAGGCTGAAGTGAACAAATACCCACTGGACCGGCTGACCTCTTCCTTGCCCACACACCATGACGGCCATACTGTTCCGCAGCTAATATGTTTGCTGTTTTGGTGTTTGGCAACAAAGGGCATTTACATTATGGAGGTGGTGCTATCTGGCTGACAGTTTATTATAGTGTTCCTATTATATAGCTTTTATGAATAATTAAGCACCTGCTAAAGGTTAAAATGCTCCTTTACAAGATAATAAATTCTCTCCAAGGTGGACATGGTTTAGCTGTGTTCTCTTTTGTGTCTTTAGCCACCCTCCATTAAGTTTTAACCTTTAAAATTGGCACTTGTCCTTTTTTTAATTTCCATATCTCAGATTCCACACTTTTAATATCTTTAGGAGACTCTTGCAGTTGGATTTAGAACGTTGCATATTTATCATTCTCTTTGTTTATTTATCAGCCTGCTCTCAGACTTTATGTTATCACGTATATTTATGGGCGAATCAAGTGTCTCTGATTATGTGTGGAATTTTGATTAGTCAAACCGTGGTTGCGTTTTGCTTTGACCTTTAACAGGCTCTATAGGCTTTCTTTCACTGAGCCGCACTGCAAAATTTACATCTTATCAAGTGCTCTGGTCAATTTGTGCAGAGAGCAAGAAAGAAAACTTGCAAGGTCAACTGTGTACTTTTATTCTGAAGCAAGATAAAGCAGGTTTGGCTCACCAATAGGAGCCAAGATTCTCCGCAGGGATGTACATTAACTTAATCTGCATGCCCATAGGAAGGGTGCTTTGTATATTTCTGTAAATTTATTTAGTATCCTTTTATATTTATTGTTGCATTTTTAAACCTTTAACTCAAACACTGTAATAGGACTGACGGTATGTAACATTTGTTTTAATGTGACAGAATAATCTCAAGTTGACAGGTTCATTTATTAACAATACGCTGGATGAAGGGCACAAAAAAACATTTTGATCAGTGTGGGTAAATGTATGACACATAATTAAGTTAATGTCAGGAAATAGTAATGCAAAAAAAAAAAAAAAAAATCCAAATGAGGAAATCACAAAGTGTTTGACATAATCCCAGCAACTCTGACCGAAAAGTGCTGTTCAGATAATTTACGGAGCCTGTTTTATAGTCCGCAGTGAGATCTCAGCGAGCCGCTATTGCCTGTCAGCGCGAGCCTCGATAATGTTCATCTGCCCCTGCTCACTGGTGATTGAAGACGATGCGGGGAACAATTTCCTAGAAACAGTCAAGTGAGATCATTTGACTTGTAGAAGACTGCGGTCTTGTTAGGATTGCCTGTTTGGAATTATTGAGTCTTTAACAGCGATGTTCAACAGGAAATGAGGTTGATTGTTCCAAGTTTTCTCACTATTGGAATATCATGACTCAATTGTGAGGGTGATTACATGGAAATTCAAACTGAGGAAATACAAACCATTGTGAGCTGTTGAGACTGCAGTTCCAGCTACGGTTACAGGTTTTGTATTGTTTTATTTCATATCATGAAATAACGCTGAATTAAACAATGACATTATGTGATATTTTAAGGGCAAAGGACAATAATTGACACATAATTTATTTGTATTGGCTACTGATAAACTGGCAGCTAATTCACAAATGCAAATAGTCTATGTTTTGAATGAAACACGATGCCAGATGGATCATGTTTTCTATTAACATAATGACAAACTGTGGTTCACTTGCAAATCTGAGATGTCACACTTATGTTAATATGAAATGTATACAATGTGTGTTTTTTTTTTAAATTTATTTAATTGTATTCATTTATTTGTCTACTTATCTTAAATTATGTCCAAACCTTTGTGGCCTAAAACTAACCACTGATGAGAATCTTTAAGCACATTTCTGTCTCTGCTGTCAATTTTGATGCAGTTCATAAATGAAGGACTTCATTAATGCAGACAAATGTTGCTTCTGCACATTAAGACAGTAGTCTCAGACTATCAAAGGTTGATATGATCAACGACCTTGCAAAACTAAACTGAATTATATGAAGAAATTAAGTATTTTTTTAGACTTTCAGTATAGACAGCAGTGCTCACGGAATGTTGCACTTCTCTATAGTGTTGGTATTAAATGAAATCCTCTGAGTGGATACAAATATTCAAAAGCAGATGGTCTGACGCTAATCTGGATTTCATGTTAATGCCTCAAGTCACGAAGCAATGTATACAACAGAGAGTTTTCATGACAAGTTAGCAGAAATCTGCAGGCGTCAGTGAAGATACCGATGCACTTCTCCCCTCTCGCTTATTTCTTCCTGCCCTCTCCACCTCCATCATTCTTTTTTCCCCCGCTCTCTAAATCAACTTCCACTGTCCTGAAAAACGAGTTACCCTGAGGAGAAGGATAATTATTAACAATTAATATTCATAATGATGTCTCCGTCCCTGGATAGCCTTCACACAGTCTCAGTCAAATGGATTTAGAATTCAATTTTTATTTTACATAATCCAATCAAAAATGTGAACGCATCCTCAAACACATCAGTCCCCTGGTGCTCGCAAAGCCAGATCTGGTATTCTTAAACTTTGACATCTACTAGGCTTATTATCTTACACTCTACACTATATATTAAAAGAGAAGCGGTGAGAAGAATGTTCCATCTAGGATTTTTTCTTAATTGTGATCATGATTTCAGTTTACCTTTTAGTAGATTTATCATTTTAAGTGGGAGGTCAAGGTCTGGCTAAACTGCTGCTGTCACTCGGAATGTTTAATGCTTAAAAACATATATTTACCTTGTAGTATGCGAACGGTGCCATGGAGCTTGCAACTGCATGTTTCCTGTAATTTGAGTTTAAATTTGCATCCAAATTAACATTCTATGCTAATGCTAGGCTAATTTAACCGTCAGCGTCAGGTGCTGCTTACTAATCGTAGATTACAAAGGAGAGCTTAAAAACGCAGACAGTGACAAAATTTTATGAGACGCTCAGAAGTTAAAGTGAAAACTCAATATTGAGTCAATGTAAATGGTGATAAATTACTCTAACAATCTAAATAATGAGGTAACAGCACTAAATGACATATTTGAGAGATAGAAGAAGACAGTACAAGTCGTTATGAAACTAATTTCTTATGTCCTGGTAAATAAAAAAAGCTGCAATTCGCAATAAAAAAACAAAACAAAACAAACAAAAAAAAAAAAAAATGCTGATACAAGTGATGGACCACTGCAGAGAAAGCAATCCAGCAGAGGTTTTACTACATTTACAGCATGTATTACTGCAGCTGACGAAACTCCCAAGAGATGTGCAGCCTAATGCACAGGTGTAAATGATTCATCAACAGAAGCCAATCAATATAGGGTTACTTGCATTTTATTAAATATTCTCAGTTTGTTTTAAATTATCCGATATTTTGTCGAATTATTTCGGGTACATTGCCTTTTTTCTTCATTCTAATCTGTATTAATACAGTTTTGAAGTAATTGTGCACACATTTTTTCTGCTATCGCCGAGACTCTTGAAATCCACAAGCTTTTAATGCACCGGTGCTAATTTTCACCTGCTGTGTAATAAACATGAGAAAGAGCACTTAACTAATTATACACACAGTACAGTACACAGGACGGGCAAAGTGTTCTCCTGGGCTGGTGTGCAGGAGAAATAACATGCATATGTCACGCTGAAATGAGGCACAGGAGGCTCAGAAAAACCTGGACCTCAGTGTTAACCTTTTATGTATTACTTCTCCTAAATTGTCACTTGTGTATCAAGATGTTTAAATCGCTGTCAGTCTAAAACCGATTCCCCGGGATATCTTGTGAACCAATGACACCAGATGCATCCCATTAAAATCCCAGTGCTTCCTGTTTGATTGCAGCTGGAGACCTTTGTTACATGATGTCTCCTCCTTCCATCTATGTTTGTTGTCAGTCTGTCAAAACTGTCCAGTCAAAAAATAACAAGATCATACACCCCAACAGCCGTTTTACTGTAAATGGAACAATGGGGTTTGGAGAAGCAGTCATGTTCACCATATTACTACCATTGGTAATGTACTTCTAGCTTAGAAGAAGATCAGTGACATTATTCTACAACAACACAAAGAAAATAACCAACAAAAATCTGTTTGTGGAGGTTCATTGAGATGTTTTTCTTTAAATCTTTCTATTCTTCACCTCGTGGCTTTTTTTTACCCCTCATTTTCACTGTGTATTTAATCTTGCTCTATTTCGAAAAACAAAATCTCATCATTTCATCAAAGTCTTACTTGCTGCTCTTAATTTTCTCCTTTTTCTGTCTTTCTGCTTCCTTTCCCTCACTCCCCTCTTTGGGGTTGATTAGACAGGAGAGGGCAAAGTTTGAATATTCAGCATGCCTCTGCTGTGTTTTGCATCAAACTTTTATCAAGACATAATTGTGATAAATGATGCATGTAATCAAGCATTAAATAATGCTAGAATATGCAACCTCCAAAGTTAAAGTGCGACCAGCATGTTTGTGTCCTTCGTCCCCAGTGGATAGGTACCATCTGGCTGCGGCCATTACCAGTGACCTGAGTGCCAGACTCCTTAGTGTGCAAGGAAGCTCAACATCGACCGGTCAGGCCCCTGCACACCTGACCACATGGATGCAACCTTGCCAGAAGTGTTAGGGGACAAATTACAGATTCAGGATGGCCATATCCTAAAGGTTACACTCAAGTGTATGTAAGCCTTCATCCTTATGTACAGTATTGGGCCATCAATTGAAACACTGCTCCTTCTTGGTTTATTTTTTAAATATTGTGACTCTTTGAAATCATCTTAGGTTTTCAATCAGTTACTAATAGTACCATTTATAAAGTTACTGTACTCTATTACAGTCTTATGCACTAAAACAAAGGTAGGGATGCTTTCAAAAAAATCAGCTACCTTCATATAAAGTGCAGCAAGCAGAAGAAATCTAATTTAACTGCTTCCAGAAATACACTTACACACATCTTTTCAAGGATCTTGGAAGGTATAATGTTTGGTTTGATAAGGCTGGGCTCTGGGGAGTTTAGAGGTCGGATCAATGCCTGGAGCTCTTTGTCATGTTCCACGAGTCTTTCTGAACAGTTTTTGCAAGTGTCGACGGGTGCGTTTGGGGGGTACACACTGCCCTTTCAGAGAGCTGGTGCCACTGTGGAGTGCACATAGTATGCAACAACGCTTAGGTGGGTGGTACATGTGCGGATGTGACTTATGAACCTCAATAGGATCGTGTACCTAAGACCTAAAATGTATGAGAGCATGTCTGTTGGTAAATTATTGCAAAATGGGTCCTTCCATCTCAAATCACCAAATGTTTCAAGTCATTTCTGCTTAGTTTTCTCAGATTTGCATAGTTTTTCATTTTCTTTTCAATCATAAAATCTTGATATTTGGTAATTGTGTAGATAAAAAAAAATTACAAGATATAAAAAAAAAAAATGCTTGATTTATCAAACACCTTCTGCATTTGTATGTTTCTTTTCTTCCAGCAAAGATTGAATAACAATATCTCAGGAACTATTAAAGATAAAAGCTTGAAATTTTTATTTATCATTCATCATCATGTTATTGATATAGAATCAGCAACACTGGACAAGTATAGGAAATAATCTCTGATTTTGGGTGAGTTGAAATGCGAGAGGAAAAACATTGAAGCTGTCATCAAAGTCCCATCTTCAAGCACACTTTGACTAAAAATATTGATAATGCACAAGTCAGCTAGTCATATTTTGAAAACCATATGTACCTGCATGTCAACAACGATCCAATATATATAATATGCTTTATAATATAAAATACTTGGTGACACAAATGACAGGTGTGACAGGTTGTACCATGAAAAGAACAATACTGCTAGATAGCGGCATCCAAGCAGAGTTTCGATCGAGAATTTTGATCAGTAAATTCAGCCCAAATCTTTTTGTTGCTATAGAAAGGCTAACTTAACATTCAGGAAAATATAAACAAATCAATTCATCTTGTAGAAGCAACATTTTCTACAGCTCAAGTGTATTAACTCAGGAGAAATCTAAAAACAGGTAGTTTAGTCAGCAGCATCCTTATATGTGCAGTTAAAGGGTAAAGTCAAAACCACCAACGTGGCAGTTTGGTTGACGTCATGCTCATGTCAAATACATATTTCTAAAGAATGATAAATAGCAGATATGATCGAGACATAATAAAATGCTTTCTGGTAGAGCAACATAATACACGCAAGTCATCACAATAAAAGCTAAGGCATGAGACGAAGATGATTTTTCAGTGGCAGCGTCATCAGTTTTAGTAACTCCAAAGCTGCCTTTAAATTGTCCATACAGCGAGGGTAAACAAAAAAAAAAACCCTCTCATTTTATTAATAAGAATAATCTCCAGTCCTGCATTTAGCAAGATAAATGCAAACAGGTGGCAATACAAATTCTTTAAAGAATGTTTTGAGAGAGTCTTATTAATTTTGAGGAGTGTGTTAGGTTCTCTAACTGCCCAGTCTCACACTGATGGCCTTGACATCCATCTGGGCCTCTACAGACTTCCCTCCTCCTGCTGCTGCTGCTAAACTATTTCAATCCAAGTTACATAAACAGCAACAGTGTTACGGCCAGCGCCTCCTACCCTGTGTGTGTGTTTTAACCAAATATTGTGGTTATGCAAATAGGGCTGTGTGATCCCCACTCCCTGGTTGGACCACGACGGCAGAGGCGTGACTGCAACCAGGAGTCCTGCGATTGGTGCGGCGCTCACCAGGCTGACCAACCGAAAACTGCCAACTCTTTTAAAAGAGTTGTCAGTTCAACTGAACGAGGCAGCTGACTTCTAGCGTGACATTCTGTGTTTCTGTGTGGTTGAGGCAAGATAGACTGTGTGGTAGGAACTGGGCCAGGATTAGTATTAAAAACTGATACAGCAACACTTCATTTCATTACAGGTAGTTTTCTTTTGTCTAGTTTTCACCAGGGTTAGGGGTGCTGACTCCCATGTAGTTTTGTTTTGTGCCAGTTCCCAGGTAGTGAGCCTTTTGTTTACTTTTTTCTTTTGTCCACAGTGATTGTAGTGTAGTGTAGTGTTAAGTTCTCCTTATGAGAACTCTTCTTGTGTTTTGCTGTTTTCTTTCATTTGAGCAGCACCCACCAGCCCTCTTCCTTAGTTTTGCCTCATTTGTATAATATCTTGCACATTTTTGTTCAAACTTTTCTATAATAAATGATTGATTTTTACCAACTACAACTGTTTATGTTGCTTCCCTCCCCCCCCCGAGCCGGGGTTGTAACAAACAGCTAAACATTCTTATAAGAAAATGTGCACATTTTGGAATATATATATTTTTATATTAATCCTACGCACGACTTCTGCTTTCTATTAGGCCATTTTTAAATGATTCACAGCTTAGACACAGCACAAGGCGATTGAGCTTCTGTGATCACGATGTCTACACAGATCAGAAAAGTCTTGTTCATCATGCCACATAAAACACTGTGACTAGTTATATTTTCCTTTTTTTTTTTTTTTTACTATTGTTGAGTGGACCTTAGAGTAACATAAAATTGTCTTTTCACTTGTATGGTCAACAAAACAATTTTCCCCTTGGACTCTCCTGATCTTTTTGGTTCTTTTTGGTACGACTGTTATGTCTGTCTCCCACTCCCTTCCTAACCCTTCCACCTGCCTCTCTTCAAAGTGAGATTTTAAATTACTGCAAAGTACAATCTGGGAACCATGAGCGTTGTTACAGATAAAGCATGAGTAAAGCCGTACTGATGGAAGACATGGATGTGTGTCTTCAATGTGTTTTTTTTTCTTTTTCTGTTTTCTTTAAGTCCATAAGTCTCTTCCAGGCATTACTGTTGGCAAGTGTTATGGTCAAAAGAACAGCAGCTGGGTGGTCCATTGGTTCAATTGTGCACTTTCTTACCATGTCTTTAGTTCTAGGTGATAGTGTGCTTGGTCAAACACAAAGGAAACAGGCTTCTTTTTGCCTTCTTAAAAAGCCTTGACTATATTATCAGCACTGATTAATGTAGATTACTTCTTGCCTTTGCTTGTTCAGTTCACTTACAGCTACCTGATGCAAATTGAAAACTAAGAACCACACACAAGGCTGTGTTGTTGTCAGGAACAAAGATTAACTTAGTCAAGTCACCGGAGACAGATCTGTTGTTCCAGAGTGATATGTTGCATGTGTACGCAGCCTGCCTTTTCTAATTTATCTGCTCAGTGGCCAACAATAATGAGGCTTTACAGCGGAGGTTCAGCCAGGAAGGCCGACTCACACAGACCTGCTATTACTTCCCAATCATTTAACACATCTTAGGGAGACAAATAAACTTTTCCATCGAATAGTTAAATGCCCATCAACATCATCACATTTTCAGTGCACAGAATTTAAAAAAAAAAACTCCTCCATCCTGCTCAGCTGAGATATATTTTCTCAATTTACTCATCGTACGTTGTGTAAAACAATTTACTTGCAAATTAGTCGGAGGAGGAGGGAAAACGTATAAGACAATGGGCTCAAAGATAAACACTGACTTTCCAAATACAAGCCAATTGCAAAGATGGAGGCTGCTTTTATTTGGGAAGGTGGAGGAATGTCTCAGCAAAGCCAAAAAAAGAGCGATAAAAATACACACATAGATTACCCCCTTGTTTGAAAGGCAGCAGCACCACCACTGCACCATCCAGTTGTACCTTCAGAGACTGAAAGAACAACTAGAACAGATGTGGAGGGCAAAGTCACAGTGGTACCAGGAGCATTAGAGGTTGTGACCCCCACACTGGGAGAGCAGCTCCAGCAGATTCCAGCTTTAACATCTGTGATTGCTGCTTAGAGGAGCTCAGTCCTTCCTAAGAACAGCTCCGATTTTGTGCAGAAGCCTCAAACTGCCTGGATTCTAGTGGAGGACGTGAGCTTGAGGAAGATTGCCTCCTATTTGAAGTGAGTGAATAACAGGTGAAAATGGCTCGAGGTTGAAATAATTAACCTAAATGAAAATACTGATTAAGATACTATAACTGGAACTATAACTGTACAGCAGCATATAATCACAGAAATGTATATATTAAATACAGATCTTGAGAACATTACTTTAAAACCTGTATTTTTTAGGTCTGTAAAGACTGTCCACACTATATTTTTTCCTCTAAAACTTTGTCTGTTCTTCTTTCACAGCTTAGAGTATAAATAGTCACAGGAACACATCACTATTGCTTTTAATGTACCTATATTAACATCTGCAATTGGATCTGTTTTTGGAGTTACAGGAAGAATCATTTACACACGCAGTGAAAATATCCAGCGACATGCTAGTAATATACTTTCACGCATTTACACCTTCAGGTGCATTGCCTATTCATCTGAAAGCAAAAATTACCACCTTGGTAATGTTAAATCAAACCAAATTAAATCAGTAGTGAATGTGATAATGACTATATTTAACATGTATTTTTGCAGCTAAAGATTGTATAAACATATTGATTGCATTGTTTAAAACAGGACTATTTGGCTTGACAATTCAATTTAATCTGCATCTCCCAATCTCTATCTTTATTAATTTATTTTTTACTTCTTTTCTTTAGATATAACTGCTGCACAGATCTGACAAAGCTAGCAATACTCTCATTTTGTCATTTGATAGCATATAACAGACAGTACAAAAAGCCAAAATGATAGGCTTGTTAGTTAGCGAGTAATATCTCAAATGTGGGTTTTTGCCTGTGTGAAGAGTGAGATATCCATATTGAAAGCTGTCTTATCCAGGTAAGTCACCATGCGACATCTCTCCACTTATCTCAGGCTGAGAAAACTACACCTTTAACAACCAATCAGTTAACATTGGATATTTTCCGACTGTGACATGACTCTGGAAAGCCTGTGGTCTTCTCTAACATGACCATTATGTTAATTTTATTCAGGGGATTTGGTGTAAAAGACTGTTTTTGACAGGAGGAAGATCTCCATTTCAGCAATTTGTTGCTGAGCATGTGAGTGCTCAGACAATTTTCAAGTACTGGAAAGTGCAACACACAGAACAATAAGACGACGGTGCACAATGTGGTGCAGAGAAAATGGGACTCGAAATGAGAAGCAATCTAACCACTGTTTGGTGAATATCTTTTGACGAATAGGATGACTTTGTGTCTAATTTCCATTGCTTTTAACTTACATTAGCACCCCGTTCAAGGATAGCGTTCAACTGTCTATTTTTTTTCTCTTTGAAAGTCCTCTCATGTCTGTGTGTTTGTCTGTCACAGGCCTATTCTTACTCCCAGAAACTGAAAGGAAATAGAGAGACCATGAAATATCCAAGAGAACAGTGTGCCCTCTGTTTAAGCACCACAAATGAAACCTATATTCATAAATGTTATTATTAAAGCAATAAAATGACTTCAATATGGAAGAAGGCATTTCTTACAGTATCATATGAGGCTCAGGCACCACTGTGCTGGACTGATGTATCGTTTTCTGCTTTTAAGTTACTTAAAGGCCAAAATGTATTTATAGAATAATAACAACAAAGTAAGGCTTGAAAAAAAATACACCAATACTAGAAGGAAATTTCCACAACATAAAATTATTTAATATAGTGACTATTTTACATGAGACGGCCCTCACAAGGAATACAACCAATATACCAGACTGTAATCCATTTCCCACCAGTAGTTAATGCTGGTTTCATTAAAGCATGCCCACATTCATAACCCTAATCAAGTAGCTGGCAGTCCAGCCAAACCTTAAGTGGTGTGGTGCTAGAGCTTATGTTTAAATTATTTAAACTGTAGAAGGTTCTATCAAACTCTTACCTGAGCAGACAGTGTGATTAAAGCTTGACTCTGGTTTTCCCACTCATACAGAAGAACTGGGCTGTGTCCGAAATCACTTTCTATACCCTATATAGTGCCTTTTTATAGTGCCGTCCGAATGTTGAGTACAATTGTTACACCCCGTTTACTGAACTCAGAATGTCCCACAATGCACAGGTAAAAGTAGTGTACAGCCTATGGTCACTAACCAAGCAATATGTACCACTATGTATTGTGTGAAGGAGACCAGTGAGGACACGAAAACTCGTCATATGAATGGAAATAATTACCCATTTAGGTTTTATTGTTGAATTTCATTTGACCTGTTTCTTAGCCATGTGATAAACTGTGTGAATTTGATGTGTTTGCACTACAAATCACAGCGAGCAAGCAGCATAATTAATAGCTCCAGTCGTGTCTGAAATGTTACTTTTGCCAAAGTGTTTCCTTCATAGTTTACTACATAATAGTCACTAGATGGGTCAATATATAACTGAGGGAGAACTTTGCAAAAAAAGAGAGGATTGTTGAGTGCTGCTTATGGCTCCAAAACAGGTGTGAACAATGGGTAAAAAGCAGGTGCTCTACAAGGACCAGGCCCGCGGATGAATAGAAATACAGAAAAAACTTGCTGAAGCAGTAACTGTGACTTGAACTGAAGCAAGAAAAGTCCGAGGCACTCTGTACTTACTCAATTAAAAGTCCTTTATTAGCTACATGGACACCACCAACATGTTTCGACACCAAGTCTTCGTCAGGGCAACATTTGTAAATGAACTGAACAGCAGGAAGTCTACTTTTAAAAAACACTTAACAGGAAGTCACATGATCGTGTATGGTCATGTGACTCCACCCAAGTATTCATTCATAAAAGACAAATAAAATATAAACACTTTGGAATATTTTCACAGAGCAATAGGCAAGCATATCATCCATAATGCATAAATAAAGCTCATTATGTAACACTATATTTCAATAATAAACCATGATGCATCATGTTAACATATAGAAGAAAATAAATAATGAAAAAATTACTGACTGCAAGGCACTGTGTGTAGAATAGGAAACAGTGGCATGAAACAGTGAGTAAACCCTCATCATCAAAGACAATCATTCAGAACACATTAATATATTTACAGAAACGGAGAAAAGTCTATTTCTTCATTTAGTCCAGGGAACACAGTTGCTTTCAAAGAGTGGATCCAGAAGGTTTCCCTCTGCAATAATCTTTTCAACCTGTCACCCCCTCGGGGAGTGTTCTCAATAACTTCAATTGCCATGATTGTGAGTTCATTAATGTTTGTGTGGGTCATGTTCTTGAAATGTTTTGCAATCGGATATTCCATGTTTCCTTTACGGATAGCATATTTGTGTTCTGCAAAACGCTCTTTCAGTTTTCTTTTTGTGCGACCAATGTAAAAACACCCACAAACACAGTCCAGTCGGTATACCACATGTGTTGTATTACAGTTTGCAAAAGAACGACATTTAAAAGTGTAGGTGCATGTAGAGTCCATAAAATGTGTAGAACGATTGATCTGTGTGCAATGGACACATGCCCCACATCTGAAGGTGCCAATGGGTTTTTTGAAAAAAGTCTCAAGTTTTGATGCTGGCAAATAGTTTTTGACGATTTTGTCCTTGAGGGTGGGGGCTTTTTTAAAGGCAAACCTGGGGGGCTCAGAGAACAAGGGGCCCAGTGAAGGGTCACAAGCCAGTATGGACCAGTTTTTTGTAATGGCGTTTTTGATTTTGTATGCCATGTTGCTGTACTGTAAAGTACAGAAAATTCTGTTTTTTGTTTGTGATGGAGCTCGCTGTCTCCTTATGAGAAGATTTCTTCTGTCCAAAGTTTTTGCTCGTGTTAGAGCCCCACTCAGTGTCTTTGCTTTGTAGCCCCTTTGAACGAACCGCTGTTGCATTTCCGTAGCTTGGGTATTGAAGTCCGTTTGAGAGTTGCAGATGCGCTTGAGACGTTGAAATTGCCCAAATGGAATGTTTTCAATGAGACTCTTAGGATGGAAGGATTCAGCATGTAAAACAGTATTTCGATCTGTACTTTTTCTGAACAGAGATGTGTGTATTGAGCCTTGTTCATCCAGTGATATTAGAAGGTCCAAGAAGTTTATTTCTTTGTTGCTGAATTCCAAACTGAGTTTGATGTTAGGATTAGTGCTGTTTAAATATTGATGAAATTCTTGAAGTTGTTCTGTTGTACCAGTAAAAATGAAGAAAAGGTCATCAATGTAACGACCATAGTATTTGATGAGCTGTTTGAAGGGGTTTTCAGTGCTGTGCACATACCTCTCTTCCCATAGCCCCAAAAATAATCCCGCATAGTTGGGGGCGTATGAAGCCCCCATGGCAGTCCCCTTGGTTTGTTGGTAGAGACGATCCTGGAATAGGAATATATTGTTATTGAGGGACCATTGGGTAAGAGAAACAACAAATTGTGTCGGAGGAGTCTCGGTGTTTGATCTTTTTTGTAAAAAATGTTCAAGGGCCTCTAGGCCTTCCTGGTGGTCAATATTTGAGTAAAGTGACTCAACATCCATGGTTGCTAAAATAGCATTTGGGGCTTGTTGCATTTCTTGAAGGTCCTTGAGTATATGTGTAGTATCTTGCAAATATGCTTTCAGTGACATTGTTAGGGGTTTGATAACAAAGTCTATATATTGAGAAGCTGGTTCTGTAATAGTGTCAATTCCGTTAATTATTGGTCTACCTGGGGGTGAATGAAGGTTTTTGTGTATTTTGGGAAGAAGATAAAAAGTTGCCAGTTTAGGGTTAGAGGGAGAGAGAAATTCAAATTCATTCTTATTAATCCACTTATTTTCCAGTGCAGGGTTCAAAATTGCAAAAAGGTCTCTTTTTATGTTCTCAGTGGGGTTCGATTTGAGTGGCACATAATACTGTCTATTGTTTAATTGTTTTTGGGCTTCCATGATGTAATCATTCTTACCCCATATTACTGTAGCTCCCCCTTTATCCGCTCTTCTCACCACGATGTCTTCTTCTTTTTTAAGCCACACCATAGCTCGTCTTTCACCTGAGCACAAATTTGACGTAGTTGCTGTGTTATTTTGTAGAATCAAGTTGACATCATGATCGACTTTCTTCATAAATGCGTTTAAGCATGAGTTGTTACTCAGTGGGAAGAAGGTTGATTTTCGTTTAAAGTAGGATAGGGGCTGTGAAGGGTCCGTGGATGAAGTGGTACAGGGCGAGGGGTGTGTGTGGTACCATGTTTTTAAATGTAGGTTGCGGTAGAATTTATAGAGCTCTATTCTAGTTTGAAAACTATTGGTTATGTGAGTAGGTGCAAAAGATAATCCCCTTGATAGGAGTTTTTGACAGTCTGGTGGGAGAGGAACATTAGATATATTGATTACCGTTTGTGGTGGTGGTGGTAATTTTGATGGGGCTGTCGAGGTCTCAGCTGTCGTTTTCCTCCTCCCCCGTCTGCCCCGCCGTGTTTTCTTCCTGCGCCACTGTGAGGTGTCCGGGTTTTGTCTAAAAAATGAGAAGAACCAGCCAGACTTGTGTCAGAGCGGTCCTCGTCCTCACTTGTGGTGCTGCCCGGTAAGCTGAATGAGACTGTACGGCCGCGTCTCGGTGGTCCCCGGGTGTGCCGGCGCTGCCAAGAATAGATGGCTCCTTCATCATAATCTTTTTTGTCTCTTTGAAACTTATTCATTTTTGTACTTGTGATGGTCTTTGTCAGCTCACGTATGTCGTCGTTTATTTTACTTTCAGTGATAGCTGCTTCCTCCTTCTGTTGTTGTGTCACGTTGACAAGTGACAACTTCCGTTTTACTTCCGGTATCTTCTGTTTGATTTCTTCTCTTTGATTTTTTGCCTCATCAATCAGTAATAGCATCAGGTCAAAAGAGCATTTATTTAGTACGGACTCCCATTTTTGTTTAAATTCAAGGTTATCTTGTCCAAAGGATGGAAATTTATTTATCCGGAGCCCACGAGGTATGATGTTCTGCCGCCAGTAGTCGGATAGCGTTATTGCATGTAACTCCAGTTTCTTTTCTTTCTCAAGAAGTCTTTTAAGTTCATTGTAAGAAGGTAGTTCAGGTGAGCCTGGGTTTTCCATGCAGAATAAAGAGTCTTGTACAATAATATTGCGTCCTTCCTCTTGGGTAAAAAATAATGTGTTCTTAGATGGCTGTGTCATCTTGTGATCCAATAACGTCCAGGGTAAATTGAACGGAGCAACTCAACAAAAAACACCACGGCCCAGTGGTGGGTGAAGTAGAACTTTGCAAAAAAAGAGAGGATTGTTGAGTGCTGCTTATGGCTCCAAAACAGGTGTGAACAATGGGTAAAAAGCAGGTGCTCTACAAGGACCAGGCCCGCGGATGAATAGAAATACAGAAAAAACTTGCTGAAGCAGTAACTGTGACTTGAACTGAAGCAAGAAAAGTCCGAGGCACTCTGTACTTACTCAATTAAAAGTCCTTTATTAGCTACATGGACACCACCAACATGTTACGACACCAAGTCTTCGTCAGGGCAACATTTGTAAATGAACTGAACAGCAGGAAGTCTACTTTTAAAAAACACTTATGCGGATAAAGGGGGAGCTACAGTAATATGGGGTAAGAATGATTACATCATGGAAGCCCAAAAACAATTAAACAATAGACAGTATTATGTGCCACTCAAATCGAACCCCACTGAGAACATAAAAAGAGACCTTTTTGCAATTTTGAACCCTGCACTGGAAAATAAGTGGATTAATAAGAATGAATTTGAATTTCTCTCTCCCTCTAACCCTAAACTGGCAACTTTTTATCTTCTTCCCAAAATACACAAAAACCTTCATTCACCCCCAGGTAGACCAATAATTAACGGAATTGACACTATTACAGAACCAGCTTCTCAATATATAGACTTTGTTATCAAACCCCTAACAATGTCACTGAAAGCATATTTGCAAGATACTACACATATACTCAAGGACCTTCAAGAAATGCAACAAGCCCCAAATGCTATTTTAGCAACCATGGATGTTGAGTCACTTTACTCAAATATTGACCACCAGGAAGGCCTAGAGGCCCTTGAACATTTTTTACAAAAAAGATCAAACACCGAGACTCCTCCGACACAATTTGTTGTTTCTCTTACCCAATGGTCCCTCAATAACAATATATTCCTATTCCAGGATCGTCTCTACCAACAAACCAAGGGGACTGCCATGGGGGCTTCATACGCCCCCAACTATGCGGGATTATTTTTGGGGCTATGGGAAGAGAGGTATGTGCACAGCACTGAAAACCCCTTCAAACAGCTCATCAAATACTATGGTCGTTACATTGATGACCTTTTCTTCATTTTTACTGGTACAACAGAACAACTTCAAGAATTTCATCAATATTTAAACAGCACTAATCCTAACATCAAACTCAGTTTGGAATTCAGCAACAAAGAAATAAACTTCTTGGACCTTCTAATATCACTGGATGAACAAGGCTCAATACACACATCTCTGTTCAGAAAAAGTACAGATCGAAATACTGTTTTACATGCTGAATCCTTCCATCCTAAGAGTCTCATTGAAAACATTCCATTTGGGCAATTTCAACGTCTCAAGCGCATCTGCAACTCTCAAACGGACTTCAATACCCAAGCTACGGAAATGCAACAGCGGTTCGTTCAAAGGGGCTACAAAGCAAAGACACTGAGTGGGGCTCTAACACGAGCAAAAACTTTGGACAGAAGAAATCTTCTCATAAGGAGACAGCGAGCTCCATCACAAACAAAAAACAGAATTTTCTGTACTTTACAGTACAGCAACATGGCATACAAAATCAAAAACGCCATTACAAAAAACTGGTCCATACTGGCTTGTGACCCTTCACTGGGCCCCTTGTTCTCTGAGCCCCCCAGGTTTGCCTTTAAAAAAGCCCCCACCCTCAAGGACAAAATCGTCAAAAACTATTTGCCAGCATCAAAACTTGAGACTTTTTTCAAAAAACCCATTGGCACCTTCAGATGTGGGGCATGTGTCCATTGCACACAGATCAATCGTTCTACACATTTTATGGACTCTACATGCACCTACACTTTTAAATGTCGTTCTTTTGCAAACTGTAATACAACACATGTGGTATACCGACTGGACTGTGTTTGTGGGTGTTTTTACATTGGTCGCACAAAAAGAAAACTGAAAGAGCGTTTTGCAGAACACAAATATGCTATCCGTAAAGGAAACATGGAATATCCGATTGCAAAACATTTCAAGAACATGACCCACACAAACATTAATGAACTCACAATCATGGCAATTGAAGTTATTGAGAACACTCCCCGAGGGGGTGACAGGTTGAAAAGATTATTGCAGAGGGAAACCTTCTGGATCCACTCTTTGAAAGCAACTGTGTTCCCTGGACTAAATGAAGAAATAGACTTTTCTCCGTTTCTGTAAATATATTAATGTGTTCTGAATGATTGTCTTTGATGATGAGGGTTTACTCACTGTTTCATGCCACTGTTTCCTATTCTACACACAGTGCCTTGCAGTCAGTAATTTTTTCATTATTTATTTTCTTCTATATGTTAACATGATGCATCATGGTTTATTATTGAAATATAGTGTTACATAATGAGCTTTATTTATGCATTATGGATGATATGCTTGCCTATTGCTCTGTGAAAATATTCCAAAGTGTTTATATTTTATTTGTCTTTTATGAATGAATACTTGGGTGGAGTCACATGACCATACACGATCATGTGACTTCCTGTTAAGAGTTTTTTAAAAGTAGACTTCCTGCTGTTCAGTTCATTTACAAATGTTGCCCTGACGAAGACTTGGTGTCGAAACATGTTGGTGGTGTCCATGTAGCTAATAAAGGACTTTTAATTGAGTAAGTACAGAGTGCCTCGGACTTTTCTTGCTTCAGTTCAAGTCACAGTTACTGCTTCAGCAAGTTTTTTCTGTATTTCTATATAACTGAGGGACTTTTGAAGTCCATTGGATATATCTTGCATACATTTTTATTAAAAGTAAAAAAAAAATGTTCATTATGATCATGTCTTTACAAATTCCATAATTATTTATTACGAAGCAATCACTTATTAATAAAAAACAATGACTGGATATCACTAAAATGTCAACTAAATAACCGTCTGAATTTAATAACAACCACCTTCTAATTAGCTAAACAATAATAAAATGAGCTTATTCAAAAATAGTTTTGATTGTGTTCTTTTTATTAAGTTGAGATAATCATGACAGATGTTTCTTTTTTGGCAATATGTCAAATTTTATATGGAAAACTACAAATTGTATCTGTGTCCGAGAAATCACTTTTAATTAAGTTCCCCATTACAAAAACACCTCTCAAGGAAGTGTGTTAATTCCAGATCACATGACCTGCTCCACATGATGTCATTTCCTCCTGAAGAAAAGACTGGCCAGACTCCAACGCTTTCTGAGTTATTTAATATAAAGTAGTGTGTGAGTCAAGTGTGGATTTATGACATGTCAACAGGTTTACTACAATATCTTTAGAAATAACTTTAAATTTCAATTTTACTCAATTGTATATATAATATTTAGAGGAATCTTTGTCTAAAAATGCCATGTGGTGTTTGTTTATAAGCAGCCATGTTGATGTTAGGACTGAAAACAGCAAAAATGTATGATACCTGTCAACTATGTTACAAAAAGTCCCACAATTATATATTGACCCAGATAGGGAATAGTGACCAGGGACTTAGTGGATGATTTTGGACACAGATGGAATGGACAGTTCAGTATCTTACTGGAGATTTTGATATGAGGACAGAAGGAGGTGGGCAAATTACTAGAAAGCCTGTTCTACCTCCTTGCTTGCTCGGTGTATATTGATAGCGGTCCAAAAATATGAGTTAACATACAGTATATTCCTGTAATAACTGAAAATACGTCAAGAAAACACTGTGTATCTCCACATAGAGACTGAGTTATGGGGCGTGCCAAAACAACACCATCTTTATTAAAAGATCTTCGCCACTCGTGGGGTAGCTCATTGAGAGTGCTGGCTTACATCCATCACCGCATTTAAATGGATTCAGTTAGAATTACAGCTTCAGCACAGCAAACACTAATTCAGATAAACTAGGCTAAAAGCAAATATTTGTGCAGTACCTGAGCTAAAAAAAAAAAAAAAAAAGTTAAAATGTTTTCCTTTGTTAATAAATGGTAACTAATTTCTGATGCAACAGGGATCCTCAGTGCAGCCTGACATTACAGTCATTTGGACTTGGCATATGTGTTAAAGACTAATTAGTGAGGAAAACACTGTCAAGATGCCATATGGTGGGAAAGACAAAGCAGCTTGCAGAGGTCTGGTGCCACCCAGTACACTTAAGAAATTTAAATGCTCGAAGGCAGTCTGTGTCTAGTATCAAGGTACACCATATGTAAATGAGGTCAAATATTATCAAAATGTTGACATTTTTGTTTCACAATCACAGAGCGGAGGGGGTGGGGAAGATGAGGAGGGAGGGGGTTGTGGTGGGCTCGGTGTGAATGTCTCCATTATTGTCAGGTTTAAAACAAATTTACAACACATTTGCCACAAATTGGAGCGAGAAGAATACCAATTGACACGCTCAATAATCTGAGGCGTCAAAGCACACAGTTGTTTCTCAGAACTGTTCTATAGATGAGAGGGCACTGCATTGGGTCAGATGAATCACAGGAGATTATGCTAATGTTGAAAGAAGGAACAGAGAGTCTTGTCCTCAGTCAGCTGAGACAAATCCGTGTGCGATGCCACATTATATAACTCTTCTTACCTCTTTGACTTTCTCAGCGATTGTCTTGTAAGAGCATTGACAGAAGTAAGAAGATAATGGGGATGAGATCTGAAAGGAAGAGGAGATGTAAACACAAAAGGTGCTTACATCACTTTTTTTATTACAGCTATTTACCCTGATACCAAAATAAATGACATTGTGGATGTTGTCTAGTGATGACATCAGTGGGTTGACTCATGGTAATACTGTGACGTGTTACAGCAACATCAAATGTAAGTGGAGCTGGTGAGCAGCTCTGCAGCACAAAGACTGCAGATTTCTGCAGATTTCTATGATATTTTTTGCTGTCATCCAGCTTTACTTTAAATTAAAGTTTATCTTCAGTCAGTTTCTGCAATGGTGATTATTCACTAATCAGAATTGGTTAGACATATTAGTCTCTACATTTATGCTGAATGTAGACTGTACTCTATTTTGAGTGCAGACTTAATTAAAGGTTTAATTTTAGTGTAAGTCATTAATGTTCGGAAATTAACTATCAATTCTAACGTTTTTTTTAAATCAAATAATTCATTCTTATAGACCTAAATGGTTAGTGCTTCAGTCTGAAGTATGAACCTTCTTTTGTTTTCTGAAGTCAAGCTGCTTGTATACCATAATGACATGACTGAGATTCCAAAATATACTGACACACTGTCACTGCATTTACCTGGACTATATTAAGTTATATGCTAAATTAAGTACAGTTTCATACATATTTTGCTTCATCACAGAGCTTATAAAAATTATGTATTTTTAGGAGCCAGTGGTTCCAATTCAGTGAACAATGAAAGCCAATTTGCAGACACTTAAAACTTGATTAAGTAACTCATTTCGGTGAACATTATGTTTGTTTTCATTGTTCAGTTGTATGTGTGTGCAGTTCATTTATGTAATGCTAACAAACATAATGTTCATTTTAACAAATTATTGTTCGGTTGTCTGAAAACCTTCAAATCTACTTTGGTTAAGATTTATATAGCAAGCAGACACCAATGGCTGCTGTCAAAGGTGGAAATGCCCTGGTTTCGACAGCTCTGGTGTTTACAGTTGCATGTGATGTTTGCTGTGTAAATGTGTCCCAAAGTAAAATTTCTAGGAGACAATTTTTAAACTTAACTTTGCAACATAATTCCTACATAAATTTCCATGAAGTCAAGGAAAGCATTCTAAATTAGGAAATAGGTACAATTAACCGTATTTAAGAATGTGAAGAGAACCATTAGTTGGCGAGTGCAGGACGTTTTGTAACGTAGTTTTTGCTGTTTTCAGGCCTAAAATCAACATGGCTGCCTATAACCAAACACCCACATGGCATTTTTACAGAAAGATTCTTCTAAAATATTATATATACAATTGAGTAAAAGTGAAATTGAAAGTTATTTATAAAGATGTTATTGTAAACCTGTTGACACTTGACTCACACACTACTTTATATTAAATAACTCAGAAAGCCTTGGAGTCTTGCCAGTCTTTTCTTCAGGAGGAAATGACATCATGTGGAGCAGGTCATGTGATCTGGAATTAACACACTTTCTTCAGAGGTGCTTTTGTAATGGATAACTTAACTGAAAGTGATTTCTCCAACACAGATACAATTTCTTACTTTCCATGTGAAATTTGATATATTACCAAAAAAGAAATATCTGTCATGATTATCTCAACTTAAAAAAAAGAAAACAATCAAAATTATTTTTGAATCAGCTCATTTTATTATTGTTTAGGTAATTAGAAAGTGGTTGTTATTAAATTGGGACAGTTATTTAGTTGACATTTTAGTGATATCCAGTCATTTTTTATTAATAAGTGATTGTTTCCATAATAAATAATTATGGGAATTTTAAAGACATGATCATAATGAACACAAAAAACATTAGTTTTTTAAAAAAAATTAATAAAAATGTATGTAAGATGGACTTCAAAAGTCCCTGAATTATATATTGACCCAGTTTGTTCTATGAGTAAAAATGATTACTACCATATTGTTCCTACCATGTTTCATGGTTTTAACAAATGTGAGGGATAATTCTTGACATAACCAACTAAAGTGAGGCGTGTCTATGAAGGTACACAGTCGGCCATCAGTCAGATTTTTCAGTCATACTGTAAAATGTAGAGAATTCCAAATGACCATGTGGCCTGTTCAACCGAGAAATTTGTAAAATTTATCAGTTTCATGGACAATAAAACTTTTCTTTCAAATAAAGGCTCCTTAATGTAGTTTAACATAGCTTTGTCATATTCATGACCTTTCAAATTTAAGGTAAAAAAAGAAAAAAAAAAAAAAACACACTGGAGTAGCCACCATCTTTCAACCCCCCTCCCCTGCCTATCTTTGTACTGCTGGTCAGAGAGACAGGAAAAGGGAGAGTCAAGAGTAGAAAAGCATCGTGCTGAGGGCTGAGCTAATGACATGGATGTAGAGGGGACCCCCTGCCAATGTGGACTACTGTGATGACAGGAGACATGAGAGAGGACCAGCAGGCCTTTCAAGTTTTGAAGGGAGAGCTGATGCAGCTACTTGCTGTGGGCAATTGTACCATCTTCCAATCTAAGCCGGGCTGCACTCCCTCTTTCACATTCTGAAGACAGAGGGTGCACGCATATCTACCAGAACTGCTTAGTTTGCCTTTGGAAATCTGCTATACCACTTCATTTCTCCTCTAAACCCACACTGCAGCTCAAGCTTTCCTAACGTTGGGATCAAGATCCCACAGGGGGCTCTTTGATATGACAGACGCCCCACGATAAACAAGCGCTGAAATGTTTGTGTAATGCAGAAGTATTCATGTACTCTCACCACGGAAGCTTTTATAAAAACATGTTAATAGTCCGTGCACAGCCTAAAACACATATATTATATTCTATAGTTTCATAAAAAAGGCTTTTGTTACTGTGTAATTTGATGCTTTTGGTGGATGAAAGCTTCTTGAAAATACAAACTCTAAAAGATGAAAGACAGAGGGGGGCCAGGAGGAGGTGGAACTTTCTCACCACACAGGATTCCATAATTACACGCTAAAAAAAAACAAAAAAACACTGCGCTCCAAAGTTTTAGTCTGGAAGATTATATACTGCAGTGAAATGTTACATATTTTAAATTAAGATTCTTGTCTTCATGCTTATGTGATCATAAGCCAGAAATAAATTGAAATCATGTTGAGTCTTTTCTGTTTTCTTGTTGCGTGCACAGATATGGTTTCACATTCCAGTCAGTGCTGGTAAAAATCACCATACATTTCCATTTTATATCAATGAAAGTTTAATATCACATCACGTAGCAAAATCAGCCTTGAGCTCAGCATAGAAAGCACATCTTTTTCTCTCTTTTTTTTATAACAGTCGGATCAGCCCCACTGACGTTCAGCAAACTGTGAACATCCTTGATCTGATGCGCCACTTAGGAAAGAATACAGTTGAAATAGTCAAGAGGCTCCGCTGTAACCCAACGGCCATGATTTGGAAAGTCCTGATTATCACTTCAGCTTGGGTTTTACCTGGACCTACTCTATGGCAATCAGGACATTATCAGTTAACATAGTCTTCTACTTGAAATTTCCGTTCCTATTATGAAGCAGGTTAAATGACAAAATGCACCATTTCACACATTTTCTACTGTTCCTTCGGCGCCCTATGAATTTCCACTTTCTTGTGCACAGTTTTGGACAGTTCTACACACTTTCCCTTTCTAGATATGCTCTGGTTACAATTAAAATGAATGCAGGATTTTATCCCCCATCTGAAGGGAATTACATGTGTTTTTGTATCATATATTATGAAGATTAGTGAACAATGTGTAACAGATGTCAACAGCTTCAATCAGTTCTGTTAACTCTGAAGCTAAAATACAGCACAAACATAACGACCAAAGCTCAGTCAACTATTTTACAAATGCTCAAACCTAAATTGTATAATTGTTCTAAACATTTGCAAAGTCAAGGCAAAACATTCTCTGCAGTTAATCTTTTTTTTCAAGATATGTGTACATTTAATTAGAAACAAGCAGCTGCTGCCTAAAAAAACCTCATCACCATATGCTTTACCAACAATAGTTTGCTGAATAAATAGAAGATTCGCTGTATAATGTGAGCTGTGAGATATTCCCAACACCAGAAGTTTGTCTGAGTATCATTATGACATTTGTTATGTCTGTGATGACAGATGCATTAGATTTTTTCCATTGTGGCCAAAAATACTGGAAGAAATATGGATAACGGACAGTTTGAATGTATCAGCTGGTCCCAATAGCTCTAAGTCTTAATATAGGAAAGCCTCATTTACCTTTATATTAGTATTTTAAAGGGTTAAAGAGCAAGCTCTTGTTCATTCTGCATGTGTACAGTGTGTATGTCTGTTGGGCAGGTGTGTGCAATACTAAGCAGTTCTTCTTTTACAAAAATAAACACCCAACCAATAATAGTTTGTGCAATATTTACAGCAAACTGTGCTATTTCTTTGATAAATTCATCTCGAATTCATAAATGTTTAAAAATCATACAGCCTAACGCTTTATGCTTCCAGACGAATACTCTTTTGGATGTTCTTTTTCAGTTCCTCCATTTTTGTTTCTGGGGGAGAGTTGCATTAGTGTGAGAAATGAGAAACACAACCCGAGGCTGGCAGTGTTCACCACTGGGAAAGTGAACATTCTCTCCCATTTGCTGTACTGAGGACACTGATTTGTTAGTAAAGCTGATGGAATTCAACACATGACATTCATCAGGGTGTGCTGAGTAATGCTGCAAACTATGACCTAAACTGGCTTATATAACCATTGATCTGGATGGAGGTACATGTGTAATCCAGTAAAGGGTACTTTAAAAAATGTGTTCGCTATTTGGAGCTTATAATTGTGTCTATTATTAGTGTAGGTGATGCAATTATGCGGTACTATCTAAAATAAATAAGAAGAAATGCATTGCACAAAGTTCATGAATATCAAACTGGCAATAATTTCATAATCAAACTGAGTTAGCATCATTACATAGTAGTAACAGTAAGAGCATTTGGTCAAATTGGGTGTTCTGCAGCTACACCAGTCAGCGACAACATGAAAACCACTGACAGGTGAAGGGAACGACATTCATCATCTTGTTACAGTCCAATGCTCTGCTGTGAAACCTTGGGACCTTTCATTCATGTCGATGCTATGTGTATCACCCACCCACACTGTGTTGTGTGTGTCACACTACCCCATTGTAATGGCACACTCCAATGACAGGACAATGCACTAAGAAATGCTTTAACACACTGCTCAGGAATGGCTTTAGGAACACAATACCGAGCCAAAGGTCTTGACCCAGCCTCTAAACTCTCCGAATCCTAATCTGATCAAGCGTTTGCAGGATGTAAGTAAGAAGCCCGATCCTTGGGGCCTCACCCAACAGAACCCAAAGGATTCGCTGCCGACATCCAAGTTCCAGACACCACAGGAAACCTCCATAGATCCCAGGTCCACGGCCCGAAAGATCAGAGGCGTTTTGGTTGTTTATGGCTGATCAGCGTATATTACAATAGAACAAAGCTTTGTCCTTTCATTCTTCTGCTTCTGTCATCCAGATGAGCTAACATTAACACAATAGCTTTGTATCATCAGCGAGCATTACTTTAATGTGAGCTCCAAGCTTTGAAAAGTCTGTTATGTCCATTAGCTAGAGAACAAAAATTTGCATAACTTTGTTGTGGAGATTGTTATGGCTTCTATTGTTGTTATCCAGCTTTCTTTTTCCATTCCTTAGCCCCTGACCTAGATTTAGGGGCCATGAATTCTTTAAGATGTACCGGCAATTATATTCTAAAGGGCAACACTTTTCTTCAGTTAGTAATGCTAAAGGTCTATAGGTGCTGAAGGAGATTTTTCTTGAATTCTAGCATCTACGAGGTACTAAAAAACACAATCACCAGATTAAAAATGTAGCATATATAATAAAAAATGGTGTTTGTGCAATTGGAATGCTTTCAAAATATGTATACTGCTCCATCTTATTATCACAAAAATACAAGTACTGCTTGTTTAGGCCTTAACAGACTCCTTCAGCACCCTGGAACAGGAGACGTTGTAGTTTCTGACAAAATAAATAAAATAACATAAAACAAACCATGCTAAGGAAAGTCAAATGTTATAGTTTTAGATGTCTGTTTCTGCTGTAGCTCCAGGTCAAGTCACTGGCTGTGAGGCAACTACGTCTAGATGTGCAGAGCTCGTAATATACCTGAACTTAGAGCTTTGACTGATGTGCAGAGATCAGACATTATCCGTTTGATCTATTAATTGGGGCTTCGATTGCCTCAGCTTCTGTAAAAGTGAGTAATTTCACTCAAGATAAAAGACATAAAAGACTGGCAGAATAATGAAAATGGGAGATTTTTAAAAAAATATTATGGGTAGAATTATGAGTTTATGTTATTTAGTGGTTTCACATCACTCAGTCATGTTTCCAAAGCAATTGATGTTGTTTGAACGTGAACATAATGTCATTATCATTGAGACAAAATCTCTCAGTGAGAGTTTGTGTGTGTGGGCTGATAAGATCAGGTTTTTCATCGGTTATTGGTCTTGTAGGATTTCCTGTTTTGCACCAGACAGACATACGAGTCATTGAGGGGCTCCACACAAGGCAAAGAGCAAGACATAAGACCTATTGGTGCTGTTCAAGAAGGAAAATAAAGAAAACATTTTTAGCGTCAGTATAAAATTTGCCGTACACACATGGCAGGATTTGTTGATGTGTATATTTTAGTGTTAAATGATATATAACCTTAAAGTGTGGTCTGAACATAAATAATTTCGATACTTGCAGAAAACATTAATTAATTGAACGTTTACACTGATTAATACCATGAAATGTAGAATAATGCCAAGTAAGAATGATCTCGTACATGGGCCTGAGAAATGTAAAGCACTCAGACTGTCAAGTTCCTTGACAGCGCAGTGTCTGATCTCATTTGATCTGAGCGATTTTGACTTGTTATGATTCATTTGAGTTGTAATGCCTCCTATTAACACATGAATATTAAAATGTTCATATTCTAAGACGGAGCTAAGATAGGGCTGGAAATAGCCGAGGCAAGAACATTTATATGTAGAAAGCTACACATTATAAAGACAAATTCAGCAGCAGACTAATTGAGGCAATGTAATTCGTCAATTAAAGATAATTTATTTTCCAAGGCAGCACTGTCTTCCTCTGATTCAAATATAGTTCTTTATGATAAATTCAATCAAATGGTACTTTGCAGTTAAACACTAGATATAATGCTCTCATAAAAATTTAAAAAGACAAGAAATTTGTCATTTAAACATTCATCTCTGTGACCAAATATGGTTACGCAATTAAGTTACGCTATAAGTGATTAATGAGACTTAGTAGAGCAGCCGTTCCTTTATGCAGGAGATACTGTAGAAACTACAGTAGCATGCTATAGCATAATAACGTGACACAATCCTAAATATGTAATTTTCTGGTCCAGTTTACTGTTTGACCTATCATCTGCCACTTTCTTTGTGACAGTTTCCAATCTGGCTTTTTTCTGTCTTTAAGAAGGGCTTCCCACATGCATGATAACGTAGCAGTGCTTAACTGACTTATTGCCATTAGAACAAGGATCTTACGTTTGACAATGCAATGCTTTCACATCAGAGCTAAACGTCAATGAGCCTTATAATATCTTCAAAAGCTATGTCTCACAGTGACAAGTGCAGACTAAAACCTTATTTTTTCAACTGACTGTCAGAGGTAAATATCAGATGTCAGAGGCAGATGGTGAAACCAACAGTAATTTATATCAGCTGTTTGTCAGAGCTTAAAAATGTTTACCCTACATAAGTCATCAAGGAGCTGTCATTGTAATAGCTATTACACAACTTCAGCAAAAATGATCAAGATAGTCATATCTCAATGAAAAGTGAACAACAGGGACGTAATTAATGTAGCGAATACAATCTCCAGAGCCCACAAAATAAGCCTCTTATGAACTTATGTAAATGAATATGTCTCTCCTGCAGAGGATGGAGACTGACATTCTTCATTTGTGTTAGTCCTTTTTGGTTTATGGATGTATTATAGGCTGAAGGATTTTGCCTTTTGTAACTTTTTTTCAGTTTTCAAATATTCTCCAAAGTTGTAGAGCTTATCTGTAATATTGAAAAGCAGCTTCATAAAAAAAAAAAAGTGCTGAAATTTTGTTCAAAATTCTGTGGTTTCTGTTAAGACGATTCTACTGAAGGGCAAAAAAAAATGCTTCAGTGGTGGTGTGATTATTATTTTTTTTTAAACTCAATTATATATATTGCACACAATGACAAATTGCAAATCACAGAGCATTTGGTGGTGCAATAAAGCGCAAACGGAAACTTTATCAGAGAGGAGAGAAAAACAAAAGTCTTATGTGCGTGAGGAGGAAAAGGACAGTCAGGGACGTGGCACGGAGCCAGAGATCCTCAATGCTCCCAGTTGCATATCAACTTCCAAACCAGATCCCATTGGACAACAGTGATCCGACCACAGAATGGTAACGAATCTGCTCATCTGGGACTCTGTCATGGTGACCTGTGGGCTAGGTGACCTGGAGAGTCAATGGATCAAGGTTAACAGAGAAGACGAGGAGTGCAAGGAAAGGAAATAGGAGGCAGGTCGGTATCTCGGTGTGTGTGCGACTGTTTGTGAGCTTGTGTGTTGGTGAGTGAGAGACAGAGAGACTGGAAGGTAATTCCCATTTTCTTCCACTTTTATAGAAGAAAACAGGGAGATTCAGACTGTTTTGAGATTATGAAAAAGTTGTATAGAATTTGTAACAAAAAAAAAAAAAAAACACTGGATATATTGTATGTATATGTGACAGAGAATTCAGATTCCAACACACAATATCTTGGTTTTACAAATGTTATATTGTAGTGAGTAAACAGCATTGGCATTAACACAGTTCTCTCATGCCATTTCCTACGGAGCATTGATTGCCTGTTGACAGTAAAGATGTCATTGTGCAATCAGTTTGCTGCCCGTTGTGTATAATTTTTCTGGTTTTCTCACTTCCTTTTGTATCTCGTTTGTCTCTGTTTGACCTCTACCTGTTCTGAATGTGCAGTCTGACTCATCAAAAGAAGACTGCACATATAAACCATGCATTGTCAGTGCATTTCATGTTGCTTACTCCTTCTCTTCCGCAGTCTATGTGTTACCATTTTCCAAATCGCTTTCATCACAGGAAACAACCTCTGGGCTAACAGCCTACCACATTGAAGATTTTAACATTTGGAGAAGGTTTGGATCTACAGTCAGACAGTCCTGTTGTTTTTTCCGGTGAATTAGCAAATCTGAAGACCTGAGTGCAAATATTCTACCAAAAACATTCCCCTTAGGGCTATTTTGAGGGGACACCATTTCTGCATCCTGGGCTATGCACTGGCAAGAAAATAGTCATTGGTTTAAAAAAGTACAGGGGGTCCTCGACTTACGTTGGAGTTCCTTTCCTACGGATCGACGTAAGTTGTTTTTCGCCAGAAGTTGGAACTCCAGCAAAAATGTAAACAAAGTTATTACATGCATCACGATATCGATCAGTTCTTTGGAAAAGTCACGAATACCAATGACTTCCATGCATGTATGAGTCATTTTACAAGAAGATAACAGAATATTGTAACGGACTGATATTGTTGTTGATGTTGAGGTTTCAATGTTTATTGTTCAGTTCGATATTTACCTAATGTCAGTGAATGTGCCATGTCTAGTTAGATCACCTCTGATTGGCTGAGAGTCAGCAGTAGTGTATGTATGTGTGGAACGAGAGAGAACTGGGAGTGGCAGCTAATTTTGGAGCTAAGTTATAGATTTTTTGTAGTTATTTTGGCGTTGGCTAGGGCCCACAGTAGTCTGTGTGAAGGTTCAATAAACGACCAGAGAACAGGATAAAGTGTCACTCATTCATCACAGATGGTCGCTACATTATATTGCACTGTTTTTACAACTTGACCGATATCTGTCAGTGTATCGCTCTGTTCCTAGAGTTTTATTATATCTAATTTCAATTCCATGGAGATGCCATCAGAAGAGTCTGACTTACGTTTGGGAGCCATAATGAAGGGCAAAAAGTTAGCGAATGTAACGCAATCCAAGGTGGCATACAACCGGCGAATGTAAACAAAGCTGACTTATAGCGCTGTGTGACAACATGTTCGTCCGCTCTGCTCGCCAACTAGTTCCACGTAGCGACGAATGCCGTACGTCAATGATGTTGTAAACTGAGGAATCCCTGTACAAGCAAATGACAGTTTGTTTTGGTTTGTTTTTTCCCCCTACAGCAGAATAATGATGAAGTGCAGCCAGACTATTCTGCACAGCGCTGTGTCAGTGTTAGGGAACAGTTTGGCCACGCGAGACAGTGAACTTTCAGAACTTTCTCCCTCACCAGTCCTTCACCAGCAACATTGTGCACCGTCTCTGTGTTTTTGCATTTTGGGTCTGCTAAATTTCTTCTCAGTAGTTTGATTTCCCACACTGTCCCCATGGGATGGTTGCTTGCAAAGTTAGAATATGTGCAAATATTATATAGTCGCATTAAAACCACAGCTGTTTAGCAACTTAAAACAGAGAGTATCATCATTCAGTTGCTCTGGTATATTTCATCACAGCATTTTACTTGTTATTGTAATTCTACAACAGGTGCTCATTAGCATAACGATGTTTCTGTGCTTCCCACCAGTGTATCGAACAGGAAAGAAAACAATGACCTTCATTCTTTTAGTTATCTTTCAGCTATCTATTGTATCGTTACCGTAAATAAACTCGGTGCTAAGCATTCACAAATAAGATAATCCTGTGTGTCTGATTTGACAGAAAAAAAAGAAAGAAAAAGCAAAATCGAACATCAGAATCTTCAGGTCGCTGCACACCTCCTGAGCTATTTTGAGGTCAGTTGGTTGACAGGGAGAATCACGGCGCTGTTGCTCTTAACATCACTTTACCAATCTGCATGTGGAACAACGCAATAATGCCCTGTCACAATGTTTCAAGAGGGATGTGAACTCAACTGAACTTCTATATAAACATAATATCCTAGGATCCAAACAACAGGCTGAACATGATTTGTAGCGCCCATAATTGCAAAAGCATAAAAGCACAACACGCCATTGGATGTGTTTGTGCATGCTGTTCCTTCATACTGAACAATTCTGGTCAAAATCTTGTCAACACAATTTTGTCAACAGTCCACAATGGGAGCTCCATATTACACAGCTTGCTTATGTGTGTGTATTTGTATCTGTTCCCGTGTCGTTCGCAGGAAAGCCGGGCTGCTCTTTTTCGTAGCTCACTTTGACTATAGATGGCAAATGGGATCCAGGGCCTCGAATCATTGAAGAATGAGACCAAACAAAAAGTAAAATACTACAATCACAACAATGCCTTCCACATTAGCACCGCTAGTACCACTGTAGACAGCATCAACAGTCAGTTGGAAAGCTTTAAGTTATCACTAGAATTACATATTGGGAGCTACAAGAGATTATTTCTAGTGCATTTTTTCCGGGGTTGTTATATTCCCTTTGCATTTTTTTGTTACTGAAAGCCCAGCGAATGGAGAAGAGAGCTATCTATGCCACAAAGGCACAAAGCTTTCCAATTCAATCCTCAAGTACAACTGACGTGTGTATAAGACTTCACCATTTTATCAGAGTCTGACATTTCCTATTGAACTGGTACAAATGGCATTTCCCCAGACAACTTGTTAACTTTTAAAGGTTGATAGATTCAATACACACCCGCCTCAAATAAGCAGTGGATCACGCTGAAAAACAAAGCTTTGAGATTAGCTGCTGTCAACTCGAGGATGAGATGTGCGAGTTTGAGCAGCAAAATGTGAACACTATTTATAAGGTGACAAGGAACATATTGATCTGGAAGCATTTATTGGAAAGAAGACCCTAATTTGCAGTTCTCCACGGCACCTGCTGCCGTTTTTGTCCTGTGACTGCCATCAACGAGCACTTTGATATTAACGTTTCCCCAAGTGACTTTGATTTTAACTGCGACAGACTGTATGAGGAAGTGTGTCAGGTCAGAGAAAGGATGCAAACATAAATTTGCGTTCGGGAAGGACACGTTTTCTTCTTTATATTGTTTAAATGATCAGCAATGAAATAATTTACCCTTCAAGAATACATTAAAGATGATTACAATTTTATGGTTATGCAGACAGCAGTATCATTAGGGAGCCATACTAAAAGTCATTCTTCTTCAGGTTCCAAGGTCAGCTCATGTACATATCCAGGTGTCTGCACGGCGGATATGAGCACAAGAATAATTGCAAACCTAAAGGTCAGAGAGGGGTCAGCTGAAGTTTCCCAAAGAGAATTAGGCCTGAACAGATTTATAAGGTAGAGCATGCCTCTCTTTCAACTTTAGATTACAGTGTAGTGGGAAACATTAATTTCTTCACTGTCTTGCAAGTCTTATCTGAAAGTGACCTACTCATAATCTTCCACTGCCATTCCTCTGTTGTGTTTTTATACAGCCTTCTAAAACAAGTGACTATATAACTGAAGATGACAGTGTATGAATATAAATCAGAGTTGATCAAAAACAACATAATTTCATGTCGTGTTTCTGAACATGATTTTGCATTCTAACAGTATATTAAAACTGATTAGACTTCATGTATGCATTCTAATACTAAAGTTAAGGACAGGCTTTTAAAATAGGGTATGTTTGTTAAAATACAGGGGCATTAATGCATACCACTGAAAAAATAACCACACGTAGAGTGATAATAATTTGAGTATGTTGTATGAGTGTCTAACTTGGGGAAAAAAAGTCAAATATAACCCAATATTTCCAAGCAAGGACTGAAGTTTTTCAACTTACTGACTGTATGTCTTAAACCAGGTATGTTTACTCTTTTATTCTGAAATGATGGGATAAAAAGAGGAAAGCAGGCACGCATGGTAATGGATAGTATATAATATATCACATGTAAAATAATATGTATTTCTTATATCTTAATATATATGTATATATCTTAATATATACCTTAATGTAATAATATATTGTGACTAACTTTTTCTGAAAACTCAAGGAATAGTGTTTATTGCTAACAATTTTCTAAATACAATACACAGTATCATGTTATTATATTACAATTAATAATAACAATAATTTTATATATATTGGATTTTTTTTCTGTTTATATATAGAGCATTTACAGCATTTGCTCTAAGTTCAGAAATAGCCAAGCAATAAGTGAGTGTTAGGGGTATACACACTGAAATCAGACAGTGAGGTGCATGGCTGATGGAAACTCAAAACAGGCAAACAAAAAAAAAAAAAAGAAAGAAAGAAAAAAGAAAAAAAAAACTGGCTTTGTTGCCAGATTAGAGAGGCATGATATCAGAGAAAATAGATGCAAAAAAAAAAAAAAAAGGATCTTGTTTACTCAATTCAAGGGCACACTGACAAATAAGGATAAATTAAAAGGACGGGATGACAGTGACATAACAGTCCAGTTAAGGCCTTCACTTCTTTCCATCAAAGTTTTGTGCACTCATCACTGTGATGGCTATGCTCTGCATCACTGCTGACTGGGCAATGGCACCCAAGTGAGAGGAGGAAGACATGGAGGAGGACAAGGATGGTGACAGTCTGGCAGATGTAAATCAGCCAAGAAACACATCATGTGCACAATTTGTAGCCAGTCAACGTTTTTTTTTTTTTACTGAAGATTCTCAGCGGGAGAAAATATTTGTTCCCCTGTGGTCTCTCTTCTTTTAATTCATTCCATTTCCTCTATTCATTAATGCGACAGGGACAGTCCTCATTGATCAACAGAAAAAAAAAAAAAAAAATGGAATTACCACCTCGTGTGATATGCCTCGACCAACCAGTGAAGGTTCAGTTTACCTCCATGTCTCTGCAGGCTTATATAATATATGTAGTGAAGACATCAGAGGAATTTAAGAGGTGGGCTCCAAAGATTAGTGTCAGCAATTCAGTATCCGAACAAATGTGAAATACAGCCACAATCTCACATTTTGTTTTGGAGTTATGGCAGATTTTTTTTTTTTTTTTTTTCAGAACATTATAATCTATCAGTGACCTTTTGGATGTAAACTGTTATCAGGCTGTCATTTTATCTTATTAGACAGTTAAGCATTTCTAATAATTTTTTTTCTTAATTAAATTATAAATTCTTGAGTACAGATTTAAACATATTTTGCATGGGCACAGTGATCTCTGACCACCAAAATCAAATCACCTCATCGTTTGAGTCCTAATTAGCATTATAAACAAATCTGATAAAATTCACTCCAGATTTTCCAGATACATCATGTTCACAAGAATAGGATGAAGGTGAGATATTTCACCTTAGAGGACAAACATCTTTTTTTTTAGTTCAAGTCCAAGTGAACATTTAAAGAAATTCCATGAAGATGTTGAAGCTATCATGTTCACATGAATCAGACAGATGGATATATGGAACCCAAAATCATAGTGCGTCTTCGACATAAAGAGCTGTACAAGGTAAATTATCTGCAACACAGAGACATGATTGATTAGGATTTAATTGCAAGTCACACTGTGTTCTATAAGCTACATTTAAAGAGGTGAACAGACGCACTTTGCATCCAAATTCACATCCTGTCTTCTCGGTTGAATTGCAAAGCGTTTAATGACGTGAGGTGTGACACATTTCACAGGAAGTTGCTCAACTTGGCCTTTCCAACAAATCTTGTACCTTGTCTGTGCAGTGAAGTGTCGGTGAGAACAAATAATCTTGTTCTCCCTCCAAATTTAATCTTCATTAAAACCTGAACACAGCTGTGTATTTATTTCCACTACCATCGGCCTTGTTTGAGTTACTACTGAACTCAGCATTGCACATGTATGCCAACACCTAGATATGTCAATATCTGTGCAACCCAGTCACTTCATAGATGTTAACATAATTCACCGCATGATACAATGCACTGGTTTGTTTGACTTCTGAGGGGTTTCTGCTTTCACAGTGGTACTGGAAGGGCAATCAAAAGGTGTGCATTTCCTGGGGTACAATAAGAAGGCTCTATTAACTTCCCAGTGTGCATCGCCACCCACACAAGGATAAAAGAGGCGGAAAACCATGCTGCGAATTGCAATAATCCAACAGCAGGCATAAATACACTAGCAAACTTCCATGAGTGTTTTTACAGACAGTATAGTTTCACGAATAGTGATTTTTTTTTTTTTTTTTGAGGCATAGTATATTTGAACATGTGCTTTTTTTCTCCTACAATACAGAAAAACTGGAGATTATTTTCTCATTAAAAAAAAAAAAAAACATCCCCACTGTTTGTGAAAGCTGCTTAACATGAGCAATGGTTACATTTTTTATTATTAGGTCGCTTCTACAGATTGTGTTTCAAACATCATTAGTTTATGCTCAAATTGCAAAGCCCTCTAGTGGCCATTTTAATTCTAATGGGAGCAAAGCACAACATTACGTGATACTGTTATGGAGTCATCAGCTGTTGATTCTGTTCTCAATCGATATTCTACATTTGTTTGCTTGTTTTTTAAGGATTTTGTGCAGTGTACATTAAAAATTGCTAGCATAGTAACAGCAAAATTGAGCCCATGTTGTCCAAGTTGCCATTAAATTTCCAGGATGCATTGGAAATGGAGTAATACAAAGCAAAATATTAAGAATGTGACCTCATGGTTTCCATTACAGTCACAAAGACATTAATTAAACTTACAATATTCTGGCAAAAAAAGCTGTTAAAATCACCTCCCAGTCATCGATTAAACCCCTAACAACTCATCTGTGTATCAATTTCACAAGATTTTTTCCTTCAGTTTAGTCATGTGAAACCTCAGAAGTCTGAATGTGTGTTTCTGAGACTGTCACCGTCGCTGTCTTTGGTATTCTAACGAATATAAAACACTATATGGACATGTTAACAAGTTAAACTTGATTTTCACCGTAGGGGCATGTCAAAGAGCTCAAGCAGTAGGCGCCTTTGATAAAGATGAGATCAAGGGATGGACACATAAAAATTTAAATTTAGTATGACTGCTTTATTATCCTCAGAAAAAAAATGATAATTTAAAAAGGAAGCCAAGTTTGATGATTGGCTTAAATTTCTAAGCCAACTGTGAGCTGTACAAAAGAATCTGGAACCTGAAAATGAGGGCTTATACCTGTGCAGCCTTTGTGGTACTAAAACTCCAACTTGGTTAATTAAAGAATTAGGCGTTAAGTTTTTGCATTTCCTTAAGATAGCCACATAATACCATTTTTTTGACCAATTTTACATCTAAAAAAGGTGCAATGAAGGTGTAACAGTCCAGAATTTTTATATTGACAACAATTAGGGCTATAAGAACCCCAAATTTAGATTTAGCAAAGCCCAAAGCATGTATCTTAAATATTTAATCTCTTTAAAATCATTGTTGATCTTTTGAGTGTTGTTCAGATGTTTTATTAATACGCTCAAGAAACACATTTAAGTGAAAATAACCCGAGTGGCCTTTTACTTGTGTTCTTCAGTCACTCCCACTAGTCACAGTGGGCTGCAATACACACAGAGACATGCACACAGTTTGCAGGGGGAATAGACTAATTATTTTGATCACTAATTTAGTTTTCCTGGGGGCATTCTTTCAGTTTTTAAAATCCCAGCAGTTCTGCTGCTCTGCTCCGCTGATACACAGCTGGGAGTGAATCAAGAATCCATGTTTTCTGCACAACTGTTTGGTACAACAGATAATGGTTGTCCCCCCTAGGTCTAGCATACTAGCATGCTTGCAGAGGTATTCTTGACAAAATAAAATTTAATCAGAAACATAAAATGGGACAGGCTACTTGTAGCATACATTACATTTGAGTTTTTCAAAATATGAATAGGTGAAGTTGAGAATGAGGTTCATTTTTTATTGTCCTGTATACGAAGATGTAAGAGAGGTACTTTTCAGTAAGATGTCCTCTGTTTATTTTGATTTCTTTTGGTTGGATGACCATGGGTGGCATAGTGGTTAGCACTTTTGCCTTGCAGCTAGAAGATCCCTGGTTTGCATCCTGGCCTTTCCGGGATCTTTCTGCATGGAGTTTGCATGTTTTCCCTGTGTATGAGTGGGTTTTCTCTGGGTACTCCAGCTCCCACCCACAGTCTAAAAATATGCTGAATATGCTGAAAATTGATTATTAATTGCCCGTAGGTGTGAATGCGAGTGTGATTGTTTGTCTCTATATGTAGTCCTGCGACAGACTGGTGACCTGTCTAGTATGTCCCCTGTCTTCGCCCCAAGTCAGCTGGGATAGACTCCAGCCCACCTGTGACCCTAATGAGGATTAAGCGGTGTATAGCTAATGAATGAATGGATGGATGACCATGAAAAATTACAGATGTTTTAGAAGAGGAACCTTTTTCATGGCAGAATTTCTTAGCAGGCCTGGGATAAAAGGCAACATATTGTGTTTAGGGACTGAGCAGCAGAATATTGTGTGTTTTGGATGTATTGCTGCAATGCGAGTATACTGGTGTCTTGTAAACCCATGAGGGTTGGGCACGCTTGTGTGCATGACACAAAAATAAAGAAATCAATCAATGAATGCAAACATAGACATTTCCACAGATGCATTGAGGCCAAATAAAAAGTGCATCTCCAAATTTTAACACTCATGAGTTACTGTTGGTTGGTCTATTCATTACAACGCCTTCTAAAAAGTCAGATCTTATGGTAAACCAAATAATTCAAAGATCTACTATCCATGTTTTTTTAAGGTCCCCTGGTAGGGCAATGGGGTTTCATATTGTGGTTCTTGGTAGAATTAATCGCAAGAGTGGAATGTGACATATCCTATTTGATATGGTCAGTTTAAAAGCTGGCATTTTCTCACTAAGACACTCGACATACTTGAGATGCCTTTTCACCAAATATAACCCGGACCTATGCACCACTGACATACTCGACACTGGATGTGTGAGCATGTGTCAGTGAGTTTGAGCATTGTGTCATATCACATGAATGACTGTGCAGTCACTTGTTAAACTTTTGGTCTGAGGCCATGCCACTATGGGGGAACAGTAGTTCGCTCACTTCAGGTTGGCCCCTCAAGTAGAAAAGTTCAAGTATGTACAAGAGTTCAAGAGTAAGGGCACAATGGAACATAAGATCAACGGGCAGATTTCCGTGCACCAGCAGTAGTGTAGGTGTCAGACTGAGATTTACTGGTTGTTCTGCATTCAAGCTTTCTTCTATAGCTGTGAGCTTTGTTTAGCAACTGAGAGAATGTTAATGCAAATACAAATGGGTCATTAGAACTTGCTTTGCAGGCTGGCTGGGCTTACACTCAGCGGGAAGATAAAGTGGTCAGACATCCAGAAAGTAGTAGTAGTCTACGTAGAGCAGTTGCTTTTTCACTTTGACTGGAGTTAGTTGAGCTTGTTTGGACATCTAAGGATGCCTCAGGGATACCTGAATTTTCTGGGAACATGCAGCAGGAAGCAGACTGTTTTAAGATGTTGCCTATCCAACTTTGCTAATGTGATCTCCTTAGACAAGCTGGATGGTGTTGTTTGGAGAGAGGAACACCTGGGCTATCCACAGAAATCAATGCATGATATTAACATGTTGCATATAGATAGAGCATACTGTTTGCACCTGTGTAATGTTCCTGATTAAAAAAAAAAACAAAAAAAAAAACAAAACAACAAAACAGTTAATTTAGTATCAAACTCCATAGATCTAATTAATGATGGTCCCCTAATTTGACTAGGAACAGAAAAGGAAATCACATTCAGGCAGTGACCTCATTACTATCCATTCACATGGATTTTTATATGTAATGTGAAGTTTAATAGATATGTATGCAAAATACTCATGTTTATGGTGCACATGTTGCTGTTAGCTATCTGGGGCAGAAAATGAAAGAAAGAACTAAACATAAACCAACTCATATACTTCTTGATTCATTTTTTTTCTTTATCTTCTATGCTTGTGTCTCTTTGCAGTTCAAATCCCAAACTTAACAACTGATAATACTGTAATGAAGCCTTGTTTAAATTAGCATTACATTAGCATCAAACTTACCCTCAGCTGCAGTAATGTCCCCTAGACAGCCTTCCTTTGTTTAGTGTTAACTATGGATTAAACTTTTGGCCTTCCATCTGGTCTTTCACTAAAGCAGCGTAATGAGGAACTGTGTGCATCACTGTGGGGGATGTCCGAGCTCAATCGCAGTTACAAGAGTGTTGAGTGCCTATGACCCATACCCTTAAATGTATTTATGTTCCACTATCTTGAATCACCAGTTTCATTTTAAGCACTATATGATAGTCGAGTATTGAAAGCTGCACCTTTTCAGTCCTCACTGTATCCTGCGGATGGCAATCTGTAACACAAGATGAGAGTGTAGTGGCTAGCTGTGAGTGGGTCCTCTTTTGTGTCTCCTCTAATCTGTCTTCTTCTCTGCTTTACAACACTCTGAGTAAATTAAAACCGCTACAGATAAGAAGACTGCCTGCTGTCCCATAAAAGAAAGGAAGAAAGGAGGAAAAACAAAGGTGTTCTGAATAAAAGGGATTTATTTTCACAAGAACGAGCAGACGTCCCACTGAAGTAGTGTCTTGCAGATTTTACTTGTAATACTTTTAAATGCATTTTCAGTATCCGTTGCACTCTGTATATGTTTGCACTTGTGCCTGAAAATAGGGGGAATAAGGCAGCTGGATAAAAGGAAATGAGGAGCTGAATTTGGAAAAATCTGTTGATAACGAATTCCCAAAAAGCCTCCATAATTTTACTGCTCAATTGGCCTTGCAGCAGCTTGGGTTGTAGCATTTACTGGATCCACCAGATGGAGACCTAATGAGCCTTTTTTCAGAAGCAATACACAGATGGAGACAATATACTGTATGTATTCACACGAGCGTGTAGCCCTATCGACAGATGAAAGCATGACTTCTCTGCATGTGCGCGCCCACCCGCAATCCTCGACACACGCTGGCACGCAGACAAACATACACGTCGACTTTCGTTTGTTGAAAACGTTTGTCAGTTTTCGGCCATGTTTGCTGCTGGATGCCATGTCAGTCACTAACGCCACATTATTTTTCCTCACCATGAACTCGGTGAAAAGACAGGGATCTGCTATAATGTGGTCTGTCTCTCATACAGTATTGTACTATGTACTAGATTTTGGAAATGACTGAAGAAAATGATATTTTATCCACTGCAGTGCTTATGAAAATCCCACCAATTGCCTTAGGGACGCCAAAACCGGTTCGCCAGAGGGTCCAATCTGGCCTACGGGATGACTTTCTAAAGTATAAAAATTACTGAGAAGACATTAACTGCTAATTGTAAATTTGTAAAACTTCAAATTTAAAATAATTTCTAGATCATGACAAGTTGTTTTGATAATGAAGTAAAATACTAGAATGTTCATTGCTCTTTTACCATTTTGTGTCTCATTTTTGTAATTTGTCTTGTTTTTGTTGTTTCTTGTATTTTTTTGTCAGATTTTTGTCATTTGTCTCATGTATTTGTTGCTTTGTTTCTCATTTTTGTCGTTTTGTCCTTCCTGTTTATCTCACTTGTGGTTTTTGTCTTATTTTACTCAATTTGTGTTTTGCTTTATTCATTGTTTTGTGTGTCATTTTGTCATTTTTTGTCTTGTTTGTGCCATTTGTGCAATTATTTGTCTTGTTTTTGTCCATTTTTTGTCGCTTTGTAACTTTTTTTATCAATTTGTCTCTTTTTTGTTTCATATCGTTTGTCTCATTTTTTGTCATTTTGTTTCTTGCTTTGTCATTTTGTGTCTCATTTTTGCAATATTTTGTCCTGTTTTTGTTGTTGTTTGTCTTTTTTTATCTGACTGTTGTTGTTTTGATTATAAAATAAAATACTATATCATTCGGTTCCAGATACCTGTGACTAAAAGTTTTGTTCCTTTGTAGATACTCTGTCATCTGTACGTTGTAATGTGTAAATGATAAACTGAGGCATAATGTTGTTGAAATTGAACAGATTTTTCTTAAGACATTTCAGGTTGTTCATAAAGTTTTGTAAAAAAAAAAAAAAAAAAAAAAAAAAGATAGCTCCTTAAATGTGAACATTTTCAGAATGTATGTTTTGGCACTAAAATGAAGGAAAATTTTGGAGTTGTCGTTATTTATAGATTATTATGCTGTGATTTTGAGGGACTGTAATTGGCGCTATATAAATAAAATTGAATTGAATTGAATTGAAATTGAATTGATTTTACTAGTCTGGCCCACTTGAGATCAAACTGGGCTGAATGTGGAACCTGTTTGACACCCCTGCTGTAAATGCAAGGCTCAATCGTTGATGTGTTACCTCATTTGATGAGAGAGCGCAAATTAATAGATGTTTATTTTAGTGTTTTACAGCTTTAGCATATTGAAATGTATGATTATTACAGTTGCAAACAACATGATTTGAAACTACGAAGAATACCACAGCTAACCAATTATTTTGTTCAGCATTTTTAAGAATAATCATCAATCATGTAAGGTATAAAAATTAAATACTACAAGAAAGTACATTCCAAATTATCCGAGGCCAAAATAAAATCTTCAAATTGCTTGTTTTATTCTAATGCCAACATTCTAAGGCAAAATTTTACCAAGTGTGAATTCCTCACAGAAGGTAGATTCACCAAATATTTGCCATTATGCTTATTCATTTTCTGTCCATTGAAAAAAACTGACAATTTGACTAGTTTCAGTTGTATGGCACTTTCAGTGAAGCACATTCCTGCTTAAAAAATATGTGAATTAATAATTTGCAAACTACCAATTCAGGGAGAGTTGTGCTTCACACGGACAGAAAATCAGGTTTCTGTCATTGTAATTTTATGTATGGTGAGAATGATTCACTTGCTTAAAGCATTTCATGAATGTCAGTTTTCTTGTGTTGCAAAACCAGACCAAAAAAAAGATGAAAGGATACGCTACATGTGCAGTATACATTTTTCACAAAGCAGTCTTGATCTTTCTTCAGTTATCAATCTGTTGTTTTTTTTTTTGGCTAACTCGTAATGTCAACAACATACTGTTTTTCAGTGTTTATGTATCACTACAGTTTGGTGGTGCTTTGGGTCAATGTATAATTGAGGGACTTTTAATAACAACCACTGACTAATTAGCTAAACAATAATAAAATGAGCTTATTCAAAAATGGTTTTGATTGAGTTCTTTTTATTAAGTTGAGATAATCATGACAGATTTTTCTTTTTTGGCAATATAGCAAATTTTATATGGAAAATCACAAATTGTATCTGTGTCCAAGAAATCACTTTCAACTAAGTTCCCCATTACAAAAACACCCCTCAAGGAAGTGTGTTAATTCCAGATCACATGACCTGCTCCACATGATGTCATTTCCTCCTGAAGAAAAGACTGGCCAGACTCCAAGGCTTTCTGAGTTATTTAATATAAAGTAGTGTGTGAGTCAAGTGTGGATTTATCACGTCAACAGATTTAGTACAATATCTTTATAAATAAATTTTAATTTCAATTTTAGATTTAGACTTAGACAATTTTACTCAATTGTATAGATAATATTTAGAAAAATATTTTTGTAAAAATGTCATGTAGTGTTTGGTTATAGGCGGCCATGTTGATTGTAGGCCTGAAAACAGCAAAAATGTCAACTATGATCCCTGTCAACCACGTTACAAAAAGTCCCACAATTATATACTGATCCCTTTACCGTCTTGCATTACATACTTGTAAACTTTTTTTTTTGTCTGCATTTGTTCTCATTGTTTAACTCCACAAAAGAGGTGTCAACAATGTATGATATTGATGCATATTTTAGTCTTGCAGCCAAATATTTTAATATTTAGTGCATGTTTGTGACCATCACCAGCCCTCCCTGAAAGCTAAGCAGATATTCTTTATTAGAATTCCCTATTATAAGCCAGAGAGGGCAGTGCTACACCTCAGTGATGTGTGGGGGAAACAAAGACTGGACAGGACGAACAGGACGAACAGGACGGACAGGGATAGAAAATAACAGGTGGTGCTATTGCAATTAAAGATTGTAAGGTGGTGTGTTATTCCCAACTACTAACTGTCCGTCAATAAAAAAAAAATAAATAAATAAATAAATACAAATTTTAAAAAAGAAAAGAAAACCAAACCAGCACAAAAGAAAAAGAAAATCAATAAATAAATAATTAAACAAACGGTACTGAGCACCATAATTGTGGATGTCTTGATAGTATAGAATAGAATAGGCCAGAAGAGGATACTAGTGAAGGAGAGAATGAGTTTAGGGTAGAGACTCTGGAGAGATTGTCAGCACATTCTGGCGGGTCCCATCATTCGCTGAAATGGGACTCGGCAGTAGCTGGCGAGACCTGATCAAACATGCAAGTGTGAAGAACCCCGAAGTCCAGAACAGCAATCACAGCAAGGCAGGGCCAAGCCAACAGGGCATCCCTCCCCCCGGGCCGTAGGAGCCACAGGGCGGCACCCCCAGAGAGCCACCGGGGCCACCGTGAATGACGCGAACCCAGAGAACAAGAGGGAGCAGCTACCGACACCCCCAGCGCGCCCAGACCAACCCAGGCAGCCCGAGGCACGAGGACCCACCCGCCACCCAAACCCCAACCCCGCCCACCCCAGCCCCCACCATACCCCCCACCCCCTCCCCCGAGGGGGCCAACGGCCCCACGCAGCCAGGAAGCCAGACACAGGGGCCAAGCGGCCCACCGAAGGGGCGGCAACCAGCCCATCACAAGGCAGGCCACCACCGGGAGCCAGTCAGAGGAAATCGGAGCCGGGACCCGATGCGAGTCCAGAGGGTAGAAATGGACAGTGTGGTGGGGCCCGGCGACGCCAACAGGGAGGCACCCCGCATACCCCCCGCACCAGGCCCCAGGTGAGCGCAGTACACCCAGGGCCCCCACTCCCCGCAATGCGCCCTGACAACCCACCAGGACAGAGCCACCACATGCCACCAGCCCGCAGTACAGCCACAGTGCCCACCAGGACGGCCAATCCAGCCCCCGCAGCCCACCAAGAGCCATCGCACCAGCCCAGACCCGTCGGGCACGCAGGAGAACCCCCCCCGACCACAGCCCCCAGGTCCCGGGGACCCCCCAGCCACAGCAACACGGATGATGGTCCACCCCCACCACCCCATAGCTATAAGGGGGCCGGGTCCCACCAGCGAGGCCATATTACTGAAATCCCCCCATTACTCCCTATTAACATGTCTCCCGATCCCAGACTGGAGACATTATCCCTGCACCGTGATAACCCTGAGTGTCATGTGGTGCATTAAAAGTGGGGAGGCTGGGCGAGGCGTCCAGGGGGCAGGCCAGAGGACCACAGAGGATGGCTACTCTGCAGCCTACCCTGGCCCAAGTTCCCCGAGCCGTCCCAGACCTACCCCCAAGGTGTGAGTGTGTGTAGTGCATTAAAAACAAATTAGAGAGCAGGGGAGGCAAGCAAGAGGGTGATGGGGAAGAGACAAGGCCGTAGAGCCCTGCCATCCGCCCCACCACAGAGCCCATCACTCCTGCCCCCACCTGCTCTCAGGGCCCTAACTGTTGTGTCCCTATATGTGCCTAAGAGTAACTATATACAGTGACGTGTGAAGTATGTGAAGTGCACAGTAAGAGGCAGTCTGGTGTGGATCCGGCCCATGAGGACAGAGCAGCGGGGGAGACAGGTAGTAAGACCACCGGTACTGATGCAGAGGACCCCCAGAGCCCAGAGGCAAGAGGCCGAGGTGGACCCACACGAACCCGACCGGCTCAGCCAGCACCAAAACCCCCAGAAGTCGCAGCGCTAGACCAGCGCCCCGGCAGACGCCGTAGCCCCACCACGGGCCAGCCACATGCAGCACCCTGCCCCGGAGGGAGGACCAGGCCGCACCACCAGGGAGCGAGGGCCACGAGCCCCCACGCCCACCCCGGAGCCGGCACGTCCAGGATGCAGGGCGCCCACCCCGCAGCACCACCGAGACCCCACCCACCCCACCACACCCCAGGACAGCACCGGGCCCGGACAGAAGCCCCCAGCCAGCAGAAACTAATCTCCAGTGGCGGCACACAGGCAAGTACCAAGGCCTGTGCCCGGATGAGCCAGAGCCACCCCCCCAGAGAGACCACCCGGCCCCCATGCCAGTCCCCCAGGCAGCGGAGGGCCGCAGGCCCCCCCAGGGGAGGGAGAGGGGCGAGGACGAGCGGCCAGGCAGGAGAGGAGGGAGGAGGAGGGAAGCAGAGCAGGAAAGGACAGGGGAGCGACCGGAGGGCCGACCCACCCCAAACCCCAGGGCCAGCCAGGGCGCCCCAGAAGAGACCAGCCGCCGCCACCCCCAAGGCCCCAGGAGAGCGCACAGACCCAGCAGACCCAGGACTCAAAGGGAGAGACACCGGGGACACCCACCCCCAGGTAGAGGGGCCCGAGCCACGTAAGCCCTGCAGAGCCAGAGAGCAACCCCAGGAGCAATAGGGAAAGGACACCACCAGTGACATTTCAGGTTGTTCATAAAGTTTTGTAAAAAAAAACAAAAAACAAAAAAAAAGATAGCTCCTTAAATGTGAACATTTTCAGAATGTATGTTTTGGCACTAAAATGAAGGAAAATTTTGGAGTTGTCGTTATTTATAGATTATTATGCTGTGATTTTACTAGTCTGGCCCACTTGAGATCAAACTGGGCTGAATGTGGAACCTGTTTGACACCCCTGCTGTAAATGCAAGGCTCAATCGTTGATGTGTTACCTCATTTGACGAGAGAGCGCAAATTAATAGATGTTTATTTTAGTGTTTTACAGCTTTAGCATATTGAAATGTATGATTATTACAGTTGCAAACAACATGATTTGAAACTACGAAGAATACCACAGCTAACCAATTATTTTGTTCAGCATTTTTAAGAATAATCATCAATCATGTAAGGTATAAAAATTAAATACTACAAGAAAGTACATTCCAAATTATCCGAGGCCAAAATAAAATCTTCAAATTGCTTGTTTTATTCTAATGCCAACATTCTAAGGCAAAATTTTACCAAGTGTGAATTCCTCACAGAAGGTAGATTCACCAAATATTTGCCATTATGCTTATTCATTTTCTGTCCATTGAAAAAAACTGACAATTTGACTAGTTTCAGTTGTATGGCACTTTCAGTGAAGCACATTCCTGCTTAAAAAATATGTGAATTAATAATTTGCAAACTACCAATTCAGGGAGAGTTGTGCTTCACACGGACAGAAAATCAGGTTTCTGTCATTGTAATTTTATGTATGGTGAGAATGATTCACTTGCTTAAAGCATTTCATGAATGTCAGTTTTCTTGTGTTGCAAAACCAGACCAAAAAAAAGATGAAAGGATACGCTACATGTGCAGTATACATTTTTCACAAAGCAGTCTTGATCTTTCTTCAGTTATCAATCTGTTGTTTTTTTTTTTTTTGGCTAACTCGTAATGTCAACAACATACTGTTTTTCAGTGTTTATGTATCACTACAGTTTGGTGGTGCTTTGGGTCAATGTATAATTGAGGGACTTTTAATAACAACCACTGACTAATTAGCTAAACAATAATAAAATGAGCTTATTCAAAAATGGTTTTGATTGAGTTCTTTTTATTAAGTTGAGATAATCATGACAGATTTTTCTTTTTTGGCAATATAGCAAATTTTATATGGAAAATCACAAATTGTATCTGTGTCCAAGAAATCACTTTCAACTAAGTTCCCCATTACAAAAACACCCCTCAAGGAAGTGTGTTAATTCCAGATCACATGACCTGCTCCACATGATGTCATTTCCTCCTGAAGAAAAGACTGGCCAGACTCCAAGGCTTTCTGACTTATTTAATATAAAGTAGTGTGTGAGTCAAGTGTGGATTTATCACGTCAACAGATTTAGTACAATATCTTTATAAATAAATTTCAATTTCAATTTTAGATTTAGACTTAGACAATTTTACTCAATTGTATAGATAATATTTAGAAAAATATTTTTGTAAAAATGTCATGTAGTGTTTGGTTATAGGTGGCCATGTTGATTGTAGGCCTGAAAACAGCAAAAATGTCAACTATGATCCCTGTCAACCACGTTACAAAAAGTCCCACAATTATATACTGATCCCTTTACCGTCTTGCATTACATACTTGTAAACTAACAAAATGTCTAGAATCAAAATATACTTTGAAAGTTGCCAGTCTGCCATGCTCTACCAGTCCAAAAAGTAAGCCGTAGTCATTACTGCTATCCTGCCTACATATTTGATATGCACAGAACAAACATATTATTGATACAAAAAAAGTAGGTTTCCAAGTAGAAAAAGTAGAAATAAATTTATTGACCAGACAGTTTCTCATGGTAAGTAGGAGAAGGTTGCAAGCCGTAGTGTGGTCACCTATCACTGTGGATTTGTAGTTTGATTTGATCATTTTAAGTGAAATCCAAAGGTGCAATCCAGTAAAAGCTGCATCCTCTGAAGTTGGGATACTTTAGTTCCAGCAGTAGACTACAGAATTCTCAATGTACAGCAGTTGTTGCACTGAATGAATAGCTGGCAACAAGCTCGATGGATGAAAAGTCATTAAAGCCCTTCTTAAATTCTGAAAAGATGGACTGAACTAACCCTACATGACAGCTACCATCAAGCCGGACAAAGTCTTTGCTAGGCTGTTGAAGTTTTGCCCGTATACGAGGAAAAGTTCCGCAAGTCGACAGAGGCTGTAGCTTGCTTTTAAATGTGCTCACTGAACTGACCATGCTGATTACATATTTATCCTTACCCTGCAGTTCTAAATTGTAAATCTGTCAGGAGCTTTAACTCCAAAGCCGCCGGTAGTTCTCTAGCTGTGCATACTCTACATGTTTTGAAAGCTTTACAAAATCTTCAAGTTCAGGCAACACCTCGCCAAAAATGTACCTTTACTTAGTCATCTAACATGTTGGTACATCAGTGGGTCTGTATTAACTGCACTTGTGTCCTCGAATTGAACACAGAACAACCTTCTCTGTAGACTCTCAGTCCAAACGGAAAACACAATCCTTTCTTTCACAGGTTTAAAATCTTCCCACTTTGCGCTTGCCGGTGAGTTATGTAACAATAATTAAGAAAGTCCAGTAAAGATTCAGCTCATTTGAACACTGTATTGAATGCACTAGTGCAGCCTACCATTGCTGGCGCACCATCAGTGGCGATGGAGATGAGCTTAAAGAAGGGCAATTGGCTCTCATGGACAAACTCAATGGCAACATGGGAAATATCTGTATATGTCTTTTTACTGGCAAAATGTTGAGTAGCTCTCATTCTGCACTTATGTCTCCAAAAAACCAATTCTGACAAAAAAACACATAACTATATCACATCCAGCACATCAGTTGACTCATCAAACTGGAGAGAAAGACAATCATGTGTTCAGCTGCTCATCGACATCCTCTACAATCACCGTGTAACGACATTCCAGGATAATTGCACGTCCTTAAAGAAAGCCACGCCATACATTTTAATCAAAAACTAACAGAAGACTGCATCTTCAGCTTTGAGAAATGCTTCAACAGCTTGACCATCCTTGAAAAAAAATATTCTTTTTAGCGAGAACATGACCTATGCGATAAGACGCTATCATTTCTGCTTTTACCTTTGATGAGGCCAGGTGAAAATTGACCTCTGTGCTGTTAACTGGCACTTCAGTACCTGAGGGTATATGAAGCTGTTTTTGTGGGAAAATCTTTCTTGTAGCCTTCGTGCACCCTTTAAAAATGCTGCAATTGGACTTCTTCGATAAGGCTATGCTCGCATTGGAGGTAAGATAAATTACTTTTAATCTGAGTAAAAAAAGAAACAAACAGAAAAAAAAAATGCCCTTCTCGTGACTGAAACTGGAACTTTTCCCTGCTATATTTGTTTGTTGTCCCTTAGCTTGCTAACTAGCCAATAGCAGACAGTTTGACCACAGTGATAAGTAGCCAGTTGAGGGAAAAATAGTATTCACTCAAGTAGCAATAAAACAGTGTAAAGATGTTTTTTTTTTTTTTTTAACAAGTCTTGCAGTGAAGATTCTACTTGAGTAAAACTGCAAAAGTACTGACATCAAAATACCAAAAGGAAAAGCACTCATTATCCAAAAGGACACAATTTGGAATCTTATATATTAGCGGATTATGATGATTGTTTTATTAAGGTGTCCATCACTTTAATGTTACAACAGCAACAATAATATAGCAAAGTACATTTGATTTATACTTTGAAGTACTCAATCTGAATCTGCAAAATAACTAATAACTAAATGATATTTGCATCAAAATATAGTGAAGCAGAAGGAGAGAGTAGAAAACTGTACTTAAATATAGTAGTTGAGAAAAGACAAACATTTAGTGAGTCCCAATCCCACATTCAACATACTGGATGACAACTGACCAGTAGTTCCCCTTCTGAACCCAGCGTACACAACCAAAACCATGATTTGTTATTGATTAGTTGTTCCAATCAGTTCCAAGTCTCATTGATAACACAGTACGACAGCACTTACTACTGCACCACAGCGACTTTCTTTTATCAAGTACCTTCTCAGTACTACTGCATATATTAAGGCGGCTGAGTATTCCTAAATGCTAACAAGACTTTCTCTCTCAGCGTTGTTAGCAGCAATATTTTCTTAAAAGGGCTAACTTCACATATTCACAGCACAGCATGGATGGGATGAATGACACACGAAACAAGCTTTTCCTAACTGCACTGCACTGACAAAAAAAAAATAGAAATGTGCTGACAGGAAGTCAGATGCACACAATAGTGTTTCTACGGCTTACTGAAATTGATGCACACTTTTTAAAACATCCCCTGACATGGGATAATCCAGGGGCAAGTAAGAGCACAGACATTAAGTAGGGGTGGAAATCATAAAAAAATGTGTGATAGCAGAATTTGAAAAGGAGTTATAAGATGGTTTATGTGGGTGAACTTTGAAATATGTCTCAAAAAACTGTTTAATGTGTGTCTGTGTGTGTGCAGGTTAGAATACTGATCTCTAGTGATTTGTTGAAACAAGTCATTTTCTAGTAAAAATGATCACAAAATTATCTGTAATCAAGTCCTACATTTATCTTTCCAATGTTGTTATTCTGTAATTCTCAAATCAATTTCAATAGACCAAGTAACAATGTTTAGCACTGTAATAATAATAATAATAATAATAATAAGCAATAAAAATAACTTGGTTTTTCGAAAAGCATATCAGAAGAAGACAAAATACCACAGGCCATTGTGTGAAATTAAATATGCTATGTAAGTTTTTTGCTCTGTCTATGATGAGTTGAAAGCTTTTCATTTCAGTTTCCATTTGCAAATCTCTATGTCTGTAGCATGTCTGTATCACAATTAGTGGGAAAAGGAGCATAAGAGCACTGGGAAAATAAGGAGGCTTTTGCTTTTTTAAGTTTGGTTTTCATTTTAACCATGCTACCTTCTTTTCTTATATTTTATAATACATATATTTTGTGGTTTTTCAATATTACAACTGTTACAAAAAATCCAAGAGCACAGTGTGTACTGTACTGTCATTTTGCATCTCTATCTCCAGCAGTGCATGGAGCTGATAAAGAAAACAGCTGATTAAATTAAATGACCCAGCAGAGTGCCTACCAGACAGTACAGCCCACAGTCCACCCAGCAGTAACAGGTGTTAATTCTTTCACTTTCAAAGCTCGGTAATTCTGCAAAGCCTCCGTGCACCACAGAGGATGGTGAGACAAAGTGTCCTGTGTATTTTCAAGTAAATAACTAAACAAAAGCATCTACAGGTGAGCCATCCAAACAGACGAGGAGGGTGTTGATTAGGTTGAACAATCTACTGGATTTCCCAAATGTAATGTAATATTAGACTTTTTTTTTTTTTTTTGGGACGTGTGACAGGCTGCAATATCTGCACTGACGATGATGGACGAGTGCGAGGTAAAAAATGCTATGATGCCAAGCAGGATGGCGTCTTGTTTGCCATGACTGAAAAAAAAAAAAAACTTGCACTTCAGAGGTGTGTGAGATACAGACATGGAGAAAATGGACACACCTATCAGTTAGTGGATCAATCGTCATTTTCAGTGGGATTCTATGCAAAAGTATGCTAGAAGTGCACACAATAAGTGTTAGAGAGAAAAAACACATTTTCTGTATTAATAATCAACAGCTGCATATCCTCATATCTGCACGTTTCAGTCCATTAATTGTTAGCTTCTGCCCCGTATAAAAGATTTTGCTGTAAAGTACTATTCGCATGGCATTAGTATTACCTGGGGATCTATGGTCATCTGTGAATAACCCCCCCACTACCCCCCACCCAGTGCATTTGCACAGGATAAGCAAAGTCTGTATTTCACTCGAATCTACTGACATTACAGCCCTCATACTATGTGAAATCTGTGCACATCGCAACATCTGCTGTTGTCATGTCCATGTGGGCCACAGAATATGGTGTGATACCTGCTCTGTCCAACATTCTGAATCGACAGTGTCGCCAGGACAACGTAATTTGTGCTTTCTAAAACTCTGAGGCCTATACGTCACTGTTAAAAGCCTATGCTGCAACGACGCTATCGTTAGGGTCTTGTTAGGTTTAGGCACAAAAACCACTTGTGGTTTGGGTTAGAATGATCACTTTTAACATGGTATGTCGTTGTCATGGCAACAGTAAATATGTCAAAGCAGCAACGTGACTTGAGAACAGTGGGCAGTGTTGTCAGGATAACGGGCTGTCAAGGCGTTTGCATTAAGCCTGTTGAAAGATAGGCCTAGAAAAATGTTTCTTACTGCATGTCATCCGTCTCAATATCCTCCCAAATTTCCCTCTTCTTGTTGATCTGATTTTGCCGTTTTTGTGAGTGGTCCATAGGCCTGTTGTGTATAGGCATTACTAACGCAGTTGCACCTAAAATGCTGTCAGTAATTTTCACCGCAGATTCGCACGGGACTAGCATCATCACAGGACGTTAGTGTTTGGCAAAATATGGTAGGTAATTTGCGATGGAATTTTTTCTTTAAAAATTATAGACATGGCGCATTCACACGACATTAAGATCACAGACATCCTCCGCAATTATTACAAATCAGCACTGGTCCCAAAGTAATACTAAATGTGAATAGGGCTTTAGACTATTCATTTTCATGTTCAGTTGGACTGATCCAGTGTCTACCGTCTGATGGTGAGTGGGTGAAAGTTTTTTCTTTCTTTTTTTTAAATTCATAACATCGCATGCATAACAATGGCTTACTTGATTCTGCCCCCCGGGATCAAATCTGTATGATTAGAAACACTTTGGAAATGGCATTCATACTGCATGAAGTAAAAATCTGACACTTAATAAGAGCACAAACCCTTATATTACCTTGGGGACTGGTAACTGCTGCATCTTGCTCCTAGAAAATAAAATAAACTATCCAATTCTTACCGTACATTTAGTTTAGTATTCATTGCAGCTGTTTGAAGAGGCATTAATATCCCAGTAAACCACAGAATTATAATACAGATCTCTGACATTTGACACATTCGAAAGGACTGCTGCTCTGCACTACTTTTAATGCAAATGAATCTAACAGATTAACAGGGTCCGAGAGTCTGAACTACTGTGCAAGAGATCCCTTAGAGGAATTGATTTCAGTCATGTTGCATACTGTACATAGGTTAACCAAGGATAGAGGTGATTAGAAACTGCCCTGACTGTAGAAGAGTTTTGATAGAAAACATCTCTTGTAAGATATATTATCTGACAGTAATGGATGATACTTGATATTTCAAGCCATGAGAATTTTTGACTATTATATTAGCCCTTTTATGTGTTGAATTTCTATGTCCTCACCATATTTGTGGCACAAGTTGAACTTTTTTTCAATCCTACAATTCTCATTATTTTGTAGCATTGTCTGGGTTAACATATATTTGTGGGATTTTTTTATTTTTTTTTTAAACATAGTTGACAGGTATCATAGTAGACATTTTTGCTGTTTTCAGGCCTAAAGTCATCATGGCCGCCTATAACCAAACACCACATGGCATTTTTACAGAAAGATTCTTCTAAATATTATATATACAATTGAGTAAAACTGAAATTGAAAGTTACTTATATAGCTATTGTAGGAAACCTGTTGACGTGATAAATCCACACTTGACTCACACACTACTTTATATTAAATAACTCAGAAAGCCTTGGAGTCTGGCCAGTCTTTTCTTCAGGAGGAAATGACATCACATGGAGCAGGTCATGTGATCTGGAATCAACACACTTCCTTGAGAGGTGTTTTGTAATGGGGAACTTAGTTGAAAATAATTTCTTGGACACAGATACAATTTGTTATTTTTCATATAAAATTTGATATATTTCCAAAAAAGAAGATCTGTCATGAGTATCTCAACTTAATAAAAAGAACACAATCAAACTATTTCTGAATAAGCTCATTTTATTAATGTTTAGCTAATTAGAAGGTGGTTGTTATTAAATTTGGACAGTTATTTAGTTGACATTTTAGTGATATCCAGTCATTTTTTATTAATGTGATTGTTTCCATAATAAATAATTATGGAATTTGTAAAGACATGATCATAATTAACATAAAAAACATAATTTTCTTTTTTTTTTACTTTTAATAAAAATGTATAGAAGATATATCCCATGGACTTCAAATGTCCCTCAATTATATATTGACTCATCCCCATTATTTCACAAAAAATGTCACTGGCGTGCTTGAGCTATTGACAGCAAGGTTTAAATAACAATATCAGTTAGTTTAACTGTCATTTACTGCATATTTCCACTAAAAAGAAAGACAGAACAAAAATTCATCCATCTAGTACTAAAAACAAAAACAAAAAAAAAAACCAAGCAAATGCAACCTCTTAATAAATTGTGCATTTTAAGTCAAACTCTTTTTTCACTGGGAAATTCTAAAATGAAATGCATCTATATGAGATGGTTTATAGAAAAAACACCCTATACACAATTTGGGCAAACAGATTATTATCATCAGCAGTTCATTTTAATGTTAAGCAACTTCTACTTTCAGTACTTTCAGCTGTTTCAGCCAGTGCTGCCAAAGTCACAAATTCTGAAGTGGCTGTAGTAATTACGACAGGCACAAAGGAGGATGTCAGGTTTTTAAAAGCCACAAACTGCGCTAGGAGGTGGGGTGGATGGATGGGTCAACAAAACTTTTGATTTTCATGCAAGGGGGCTGCTGTTTGTGTCCTATTTCAAACCAATAGCCATTCTTGTTTCTTGACTGTTTTTGTCTTTATAACATAGTTATTGTAACCTAAACCACAATCTTTCCCTGAACTTAACCAAGTTGGTTTCTGTGGCTAAACCGAACCAAACCTTTACCTTAGCATTGTCAGATCATAAAAGGGTTAGTTCTCAATTTTTCAGCTGTTGTGTTTTGGTTTATCTGTGGCATATCTCTTGCTGTTTCCCTTCCCATAGTTGGCATTAGAGAGGAAAGAAAAAATGACATATATGGCTGTTTAGGTTAGATGACTTGTTTGTCTAAATGCTTTACTTCATTAAAAATGATGCTGCTAGAATTAATTTCACTCTGTCTACAAGTGTCTACTAGAAGTATAGAATTGTCCAAAGTCATCTGGGAAAGATGTCAGTCTTTATTCCTACATTGCTGCAGTTCAGAACGAAGAAAAAGTACAATATTTAATTTACAAACACTAAAAAAAGGAGTTCTTTCATTCATTTAACTGTTTTTGCCCCCATTTCCATTGCACGAGTGTTTTCACATTTAAATGTACCAACTACCACCTACCACTGCAGCTTGGCAGTTCACATAAAAATATATTTAACAACTCACTCTGTAACTATTGGCCGCACACCTGGGAAAATCTCATCCTGCGGCCAGAAATGAGAAGCTGAAGGTGCAGTGAGGTGGCCTGTTCTTTTGAGCAAATCTTGCATGATACATACAAGAATGAACTGTGCATGCACTGTAGGTGTGTGTGAGTGTGCGTGGGCAAGAGGAGCATTTTATTCTCAATTTTTAAGACAGTGTGCATCTATGACTGAGGAAAAGCAGCAGTAGAACAAAGAGAAGGTTTCTGTGGTGACAAGCACAAAATTACATTTTTTGAGGGTTTAACTATTGGTTAAAAAAAGAAATTAAAAAAAAAAAAAAATAGACCCGGTTGGGTATATCATTTAATGTGGAGAGTTAAAGGGAATGTAATGACTTTAAGGTAGATCCATTCAGTCTTGCTCTAGGCTATTTGTTTTTGCCAGCTCTTTTAATTAGAAGGAGGTCATGAGAATGAAGGTTCAGTAAATATCTCCACTTCATTTCCAACACATTTTACAGTAGAGAATCACAAGAGAGACTGAATGTTCACTTGATGCATGTAAGACCATTAAGAGTCAAGAATACCCTTCATTCTATACCAGCGCTCAGGTATTTTTCCACAAATCTGGTTGTCTACATATGATGTCAGCCATTTGGTTTGTTGATTGATCCACCACGTTGTTTGTGGCTAAAGTATCTCAAAAGCAACTGAACGGATAGTTGTGAAATATATTACAGACATCCACGGTGTCGAAAGGATGGATTATAATAACTTTGGTAATCAGCAGACTTTTTTCTGAAACACTACAATGAGGTTTTTGTGAAATGGTCTCAACAATTGTGAGATGAATGTGCATGAAATTTGGTATAAACATTCCTTATACAGATTAGTTTTAATAGTTTATAAGTAGGCATCATCATCTAGACAAAATGTTAACATGCTCCATTCTTTTGTTTGGAATTGAATAGAATTCATTGTCTGATTGTGTGAATAGAATTCACACAAGAATTATTATTATTACAATTATATATAAGAATTATTATTATTGTTAGAAAGATAGCTTATTTACTGTATTAAGAACTCTGATGTTGCACCTTTAGATATGTTATTTTTTTTTAAATTTAACCTTCATTTATACAGGTAATCTCATTGAGACACAGGGTCTCATTCTCAAGAGAGATCAGTCAAATTGCACAATGCTGAACATTTATGAGAATGCATTGACTTAAAGTAGTGCAGAAAGCACGAACAAGGCCCAGTTGTGCAGTTATCACCAAATATCTGCACGTGTAAGGACATAAACCACATCAGCAAATGCAACATTTTCTTGTCGAAATGCAGCATTTGTTTATTAGTTATTGATGATCAGACATCAACATAGAATGTGGCCATTTAATATAGATGTACCCACAAACAAAATGGCCTTGTGCTGAGCACAGGCGTGTGTTATACATGTGCATATTATGTATGGATACTGAATCGCGTGACCTAAATATGTAGCGGGCGGCGGGAATTGATGGGACTCAGAAACACCCCCACAATTTAATCAATTGTTCCTTGTATCATTTCCGACAGACAAGTCCCGATAAGTCCTTAACGGTCGATTTGTAGTAGGATCACAATCATGTGATCATCAGCAGGCAGCTGATGTAGTGTTCACTTGTTGTCATAGTTACAGTGACGCCGTGTCGCGATCTCGCAATGATACAGAAATCTTTAACACATCCATGGATCCAGACTATAAGCCGCATCACTGCCAAAATCTAATCACTTGGTCCTTGTGCCATTTCTGACCTTCCCTGAAAATTTCATCAAAATCTGTTAGTCCATGTTGAGTAATGTTGCTAACAGACAGACAAACTAACGACGATTGTCACATAACTCCACTGTGTTGCTTGACGAAGTAACTATAATAAATAACACAGCAAACCCTCTATGTTCTTAATATTTGAAAATAGCACCGCCATGATGAACATTCCAGCATGCTGATACTAGCATTTAGCTCACACATGCCTCACCAGCCCAATAGCAGGGCTGCAGACTCTCGGGCTTCAGCCACCCATGCAATGCATTGTACTTAGCTTTTTCAAAGACCTTAAGTGCCACCCAAATGTGTCCTTTACCTGTAAAAGACGCATTTAAAAGAGAACTCCACAAAGGATGCATGACAAAATCATAACTGGATTCTATTTTACTACAGTTTGTGCAATTACTGATGGTTGATGTTTTATTTTTTATTTATTTATTTATTTTTTTTAACATATAATCTACTTTTAAACAGCAGGTGGAAATATGAGGAGGTATGTAAAGAAATGTAATATTAAGGATGCAGTAAGATAATAACCTTGATCCTTTGATGCATTATTAGCATTCCAACCCAGTAACATTTTTTGCAACATTACTCTATCTCACATCTGGATAATTTCATTGGACAGATGCTGCATCAGCTGGACTATAACAGTTTGCATTTTGGTGCGTCCTATGCACACTGGAGACTCTCTCCTACCAAAATAACAGATGCACACATTTCCTCTCAACAAATACTATGTTGACTCCACAGTTAAACATGCCACTCCATTTAATAAGATATTAAGTCAAACTTATCGGAACTGCCGACTAGTTTTTGGTGTCAGACTAGATATGTGTCAATCGGTTAATACCCAATATAACACAAAAAATAACAGCTAGTCAGGTAAACCTATGGTCACACACCAGTACCGCATTTGGTTTCCTCACCAGGATATTCATCTGCTTCAGCCATGCTGGCAAGGCATTACACGATTTAGAAAATATGCAAATCCACAAAATCATGCTGCAGTCTCCATAACCTCTTCATGAGACGCAGAACATCAGACTCGAGCCCAGGTGTTTGATATGAGAGACATGAGAGGGAATCCAACCAAAACAGATAAAGAAAGGAAATGTGACACTAATGCTGTTTTCTGAGATGAAACTCACATTTCAGTGTGTTTCTGCTTGAAAGTTTGTTAATCGCCTGCTTTAAATAATATTTCTATTTGGATATTGGACCATTATCATAAATTATATCAAGTATCAGAAATGAGAATCTGTAAATTCTGTGCAGGTAGACATTTATATTTCCTTTCTCAGTCTTTTTCACACTGGTTTGGCCACTTTCACTGTAGGTTCACCACGAAGACACCGCAGCTGAGCTGTCGGATTGCTCCCTGGGTTCAAAAATGGACTCCATGGATTTTAGAAGGGACTGACCCACTAAAGTTGTGAGGTGGTTTGCTGAGCCCATAGCTGCTGTGTCGCACAGGTCAGTGCTTGTGTTAGTGCTGCCATTGCTCTTATCTGTTGTTTTGCTATTCCAAGTTCCCCCCGTTGTAAAGGTGAGATGTGAGTTCCCACTTATCTGTGCTCTTTATGACTTTTGAAATTACATCAAGCAACTGACATTTCTGATCTTCTTAAGCTTAGATCCTGGGGGATTTGGTAGAGTAGGATGGATTTAAATTTAGAAAACAAGGGAGTGGAAATGTGATGTTCCCCTTTAAACAACTACAAAAAACACCAAGTACATGCATAATATCATGACGTGGAAAAAAGAAGTTTAATGATGTTTTTGGTAATATATAGAATATGCTTTTAAGTCCATATCTCCAAGCCTTAATCTAGTAGAGGCTATGGATTTGAATTGTGTTTCTTTTATGTTCACATTTAAGTGAAAATGCTAAAAAACGAGAATAATTTAACCGAAAAATCATCACCAGCTCTCACACCTTCATACACACCATCCCACACAAACAGCAACACTGAAACAAATGATAAAATAATCCTACGGTGCTAACAGTAGGAAGTGAAATCAATCAATCAATCAATCAATCAATCAATCAATCAATCAATCAATCAATCAATCAATCAATCAATCAATCAATCAATCAATCAATCAATCCATCCTCTGAATGTAGTCAAACGGCCGCATTTCCCAAAGGTTCATAAGTGTCATAAATATTGGATCTGATTAAGAAATTACTCCATCCACCAGTATGTCAGCTCATTTGCATAAAGTTGACTTTCTAAAAAGGTAGAAATGAACATGGATCTAAAGATCTTTTCTGTTGAAAATAACTGCCTGCTGCAACACTGAACCAAAACAGTGGAAACAGGAGAAAAACTAAACCATGAAGTTAAGATGATACAGTGCCCTGCAGAGCTGTGGGAAACTGCAGAGTCGAAAAAGACAATTCTCTGTAGGTTTGTTTCTATAAGTGAACACTCTTTACAATACATGTAGTCACTTTTTCCATTGTTAAGGAACCTTTCTGGCCATTGATTAAATAGCTAAAAACTCATTTCCATGTATGAAAATTACATATGTAGATTGAAAAAATCCATTTATGCCTGTGTAACTCTACATTGTGCAGATTTTTGAGCTGCAAATTAATTCAGAAAAAGAATAGAGATATGAAAAAGCCCCACCCTGGAAGTGAACAGGATTATTTCTTTGTGTTTTCATATAAAATCCTGACTGCGTGGATCTGTGTTTTCGATATGATCATCGGTATGCTCCAGTTTCAAGGTGGAGGTGCTCGGCTCTGGCTTTGACTGCTTAATTTGCTCATGTCGTGTCTTCCAGCATATGAAAAAAAAACACCATATGGTCATGTTAACAATGTTAAAAGGTTGTTTTTGACTGGAGGGGAGTTTTAATATAAAATATTGATTAGCGTTTCTCGGCTCAGTGGGGTCGTGTTGATGTATACAATACGTATACAAGGCATTTATGTCTCAGCTCAGTCGCTAAGGCAATGAGAGTGCCAGGAACAGCACATCGCTGTCCTTCTCGCTCCTCACCAATATCTGGCCATCTGAGGCCTCTGTGACAAACACTCACCTTGAGTGCTGAATCACACATCCCTGGGGCTGCCTGACTCTGCCTGATGAATTTTCTTGGGAAAGAAAGGAGGGGTTATCTCAGAGGTCACCCTAATGTGAGCGACATTCATCAAACCTCGCTCCAGAGGAAGCGGCTGAAATTGGAAAACGGAAAAGGTAGTGATTCTTGGAGGGTTGCAGGCAACTGAGGGCACAAAATGGGAGGAGAGGGGAGCAAAACAAACACACAGCTTCAACGCAGTCAGATGATAGCTAATGGATTGGAGATATGGGAAGTAGGCAGTGTGTGTTTACATGCTGTAAACTGCAGTCAGCTCATTCATCACAGCTTCCTTAATATTTTCCTGCTGCAGGCTGTGCTTTCAATTTAGTAGCGCTCACATACGCATTCACATCAAACACACTTAAGTGAATTAGTGTGTTGATTTAGAGTCGTGCACATCCATAAGTGCACAGATGTATCCATGCATTATATTAAGCATGTTTTCTGCATGCCATCATTCACCTTGTGACGAGTTTTCAGAGTTGGCACCAAATTCAGCTGTTCAATTGCATTTCTTTTTTCTCCATTCAATGTAAGGATTCAGTTGTTTTTTGTTTAGGTTTTTTTTTTTTTAGCTTTGTAAATGAATATGTATATTCCTTAAGCACAGTGAATGAGTGAATATGACAGTTATATTGAAACTGTTCTCCATAGGTGTAATCTCTGTGTTGGCATGAATGGGCAATGAATTTCCTGGTCGTGGCACAACACTGTGGCTTGGTGTTCGTGTTGCTGGTCCACAGCCCAAGAGATTGCATTTGATTCCTGGCCCTGGCTTTTCTGTGATTTGTCTTTTCTGCTGGTGGGAGTGTGTGTATATCTGTTGGTCTGTTTGTTTTGCTGTTTTGTTCCGTACACATGCAACTCAGGAAGACTGGAAACTCAAAATCGATTATAGGTATGAATGCGAGTGTGGATGAGTTATTTTGTTAACTGCAAAGTTTTTAGCATTTAGTTTCACTAGATAAACCGCCGGGCCTTGTGACCTCGAGGGAAACAAGCAAAGATACGACTCAGTCCAGCCCCATTTCCCAAAAATGACATTCCAATACAACTGAACTGCATTTGTAATTACATTTTGAGGGAAAACATATTTTCTCCCAGATTAGATTTATTTGTGACATAACAAAATCTGTCTTTGCCATTCATTTTACTGCCTTGCTGTCACTTATATATTTCTGTATTAGATGAGGCAAGACCTGTCGCCTTGGTAAATCAAAAAAAATGGAGGAGAAGCCTCCAACAGGCAGTAAAAAGGTATTTCTTTCAACTGAAATTATATTTTCCTAAACCTAACCTAGTAGTTTCGCTGCCTAAACTAAACCAAACAAGGGAAAACCTAAGTCTCAGAATTATGCTCCCATATGGGACTTAACTGCAGTCTCCTGTTGCATACGTTTCCTTCAAAATGTAAATGAGAATGCAGTTGAGTTGTATAGGGATGTAATTTGGGTGAGACAATCAGATACAAAACAGGATGCACGAACAGATACTGGGAAAACAAATGAATTCCTTTTTCTGTCATGTGCAGCAGACAAAAATCTTTTCATGACTGCGTGGTGATTATTTCTTGTTTACTGTTCCTTTTTATGTGTGCGCACACTTACGACTGCCTGCTCACACATTCGCATCTGTGTGTTCAGTTGGCATCTGAGCTTCTTTTTTCACATGGGGATCACCAACACATGAGGCCCTGTACCCACTCTGAGGCAGTTTTCCACAGGAATTATTCTTCCTACGAGCCTCATTACTATCAAGTTATTGCATATTAATGTGACGCTTACAATCCTATAGAACGGTAATCAACAATAGAATAAGTGAAAAATATTGTTACCCTGAGGATTCACTGAGACTGAGCCAGGTTTGCCTGTCAAACCTAATATTTTCCATCTTCACATCAAATTCACTGCACTTACTCTATAACCTACCATGTATTACTGTCTAACAGCCTTAACATTTTGCAGACTTTGACACAACCACCACGGGCAAGTCATGTCAGACAACAACTAAACAAAGTTATTACTGTTAGCCAATGGTGGCAAAGTCAATTTTTTACACAATGCATCCATGTGACAGCAGTGGAAGAGCAAGATCTGGAAGAAACAGATGTAATTTAAACTGGTTTGTGGATGATATGGCTCTTTTGGCCAAATGACCACTTTGCCTCAGGGAAGGAAGTGCTAAGTGCCCAAAAGTACAAAAGCAGAGACTCGAGTTTAGCGCTGACACATAGCCTGCAGGAATTCAGGTTGAATTTCAGCTTTGCTCACATTGCAGCTTACAGAGGAGCAGAACGTGGAGCTGAAGAGACCGAAGCTGAGCCTTGTGTTTTGAAAGGGGTTAAACTACATAGCTCTGTACAGCATCTCAATGAAAATTATCACAAATAGTGAACATTATGGAGTGCTTGGCAATATTAATATATTCTCATTGCCAGTTATCCTTTTAAAGGCTAGTAGCCTACATCTGCAATTCTCTTTTGGACCTTGAAGAGTCAAAGGTTATTTGAAATATTTCTGATTGTGACACCTATTTAATAAAAGCAGTTTTCACATAAGAACTCAGGATTTAGCTGGCATGGAAATGAATAGATGACTGACAACTGTAGAGAGTCTTTGTAGACTGCAATCACTATGCAGGCGTGCCATTAAGTGTTAGGATTCTTAACCAATGCAAAGATAAATCCTCTAGCTTGTAATTCTTTGTTTGCTTTGTGGTTTTGCAACTTAATGCTTTCCCTGTACAAATGGGTTCCAGAATTTATAAAACAGAATGTTTATGTATTTTTTAAATACTTTAATTATTGCTCTGGACTCTTGATTTATTTATTTCAGGCCTTCCCCCTTTTTTGCAGTGTAGTCTGCATAACCTGGAAGGATTATAGGTTCCTTTTTCTTATGATTTCCTTCTGTATTATAGCGCTTACAACAACTACTTCTAAATGTCACATTCCAGTCCCATAATGCCTTGTGCGCGGGTTCCACTTGCAGAAAAGCGGAATAACCTCAAAAGTCTTTTCAAAACGGCATCTTTTGTAGTTTTGGTATCCTCCATAGTTTATTTATTTACTATACGAGTGCATCATTTATATTCTCCTTAATACTGAAAGATCTACCGTTTCTTACAAATTGTCAATGTCTACTCTTCATCCCACCATGTTTGGAATTTGGTAAGTGAGAGGTACTAAAACAAACATGAAAAGAGTTCTGGTAGTTGTTTTTGCTTTGTATTGTTCTCGTTTTTTTTAGGATGCTCCATGTTGTGGCTATAGTTATGGTTATGTTTAAAGTGACAGAAACTTCTGTCTGTCGGGATGGATTGCTAAAGAAAAAAATGGAGACAGAACCAGGGTGCGATTAAAAACCATGTTCAGCTGAGGCTTAAAAGAGCAGCCCTGTTGGCTAAACATCCCTCTCTCATGTTTTTCCAAAGACAGTTCCTTTGGGGCTAAATGTGGGAAGTAGGTCATCCCTTTTTGGAGCGACCATTTTCTGTTGGTACAACATTAATATTTGATGTGCATAAAGTCCCGTATGGATAGAGGGAAATTTCAACTGGAGGGATGGGTTTGTAAAGTCTGTGTAAACACAATCATGAACGCTATTACACTGCAAGTGCTACATGTAGGTTTTACAATGGTATTTATATTTCACTGTACAAATACACCCTCACACACCACATTACAGAGGGATGATAATCAAGGCAGACAAGGAAATTAAGTACTTTATTTCCTTTACTTTCAAAGAAATACAGTACTTTATTTCCCTATGTTCAAACATCTCATATGCCATAGAAAACAAAAGTAGTGCAAAACTGCTACCAAAAATGATGGTAAGGTTTTATAAATCCTTCGATGCGAGTCAAACCATGTTTACAGCCTGTAAGCACAAGGTTACAAAGATGTAAAGGCAGCCTCTGCCAAATCAATACAGGGCAAACAGCAAACAGATATTTTTGACTGCAATGAGAAGTAAGAATACTGGAAAAGGTTTATTTGCCTCTTGTGAAAATGAGACTTGTGATAAGAAACAGTTGACCATAACTGGACACATTAAGCTGCTTGACTTTCATTTTCCTATTTTGAGTCAAAAGCAAAGAATAAAACCACCACTCTAGGAAGGACTCAACGTAAATAACACGAGCATATTGTGGGATGAGGTTTACTTACAGCTGAACTTCACACTCTCCTCATTACATACTAGAATACATAGAGACACTTAATTTATCCTCTTAGACGTGGGGCAATGCAAATCCAGTGAAGAACACCGGCATGAGTTTTGATAAAATCAACTGCATTAAAAAAACAGTTTACATGTGGTGTTACAAATATATTGACATGCACAAGTGAGTGTTATCCAGAAATTTAGGAAAGCATTGAACACACAGCTTCAGGAGACTGAAATAATTCATTGCATGTAAAAACAGGCTGCAACCAAAGCATGAAGAAAGAGAGCTATCTAAAGAAAAGCATGACAAAAAGGCTATGCCTGTTGCGACACCTTAGTTCCTGGTTGCCATGGAGAGTGGACTTACTATCACTGACTACCATTTTATAACAAGATGTGCATTTTAAAAAATGCACACATGTATTTTGGATGAATAGCAAGATCTATATCACCCTTCAGAAAATACTACAACTAATGAGTAAGGTTGCAGTAAATGTTTTAACAGCCTCTTGCAGTTTTACATTGACACTGATGGCCAAGTAGTAATAGTCTTTCTGGAAAGTGTTTTGCATAGGCACATCTAAGGAATCTAACCATTAACCATTTATTGGAGAATGGCATGCATTTGGTGGAGACTCTGCTCGAGTGATGCTCTGGAAAAATCCGAGCAAGCATGACACAGACAGTCCCTAAGATCACAAACCCCCCAGCAGAGCCTGAGATTCACAACGTTTAAATGAACACAGTATGAACACTGAAAACAAAGAATCCAACTTCAGACGAGCCACATTATACAAAATCCAGTTTTTCATTGTTTTAGAATGTGATTCTGAGCTTTCTGAGTGACTAGACAAACGACCATTTCCATAATCTTTCCTTCCAAAATAGATTAGAAGGCGCGTTTCTGAATGAGCTGTTAAGGTGTGCAGCCTGTTGAGATCTGCCACTCACTGAACAGTCAGTGGCAGAGAGACCCTCTTCCTGAAAAGAGCTTTGGGCAGTGGCAGCTCAGTTGGATATAAAGCTACGGATACTGAAACAGCCCCTTTGGAACAGAGCTCAACCAGGGGTATTACAGCCATGGTAGAATGAACAATCTGAAGTATTTTGAGGTGAAATACACATTCTGGGGACATGTCAGATTACACTGACTTGTTAAAGGGGTATGATATGGAAATTCTAAAGGAAGAGGCTGGGGATGAGGGGGGATGATTTTCAGATCTTTGTGTAGGAGAAATGCAGTGAGCATGGAGCAGGCAGAATGAATGAACACTGCCTCAGTTATAAAGTGCACTAAGTGGGTGGGCTGAACGGAAGTCTTCCATTTGTTGGACAGACAAGAGGCTTGTCAGCAGTGTGGCTGCGTGCCTGTCTGAACTACCACAAAGCTCCATTTGAGACAGATCACTTATTCACATTTAACCACGTATTTCAAAAATGGCATGCATTTATACTTCCAGTTAAGATTAGCAAGCATTACACAGACAGTCCCTGAGGTCACAGACACCCAAACCTGTGTTCCCAAGGAGGGCAGATGAGCTGAGTCAACTGATAGAGAAATGGAGTGTGCTGCATTTCCTTCAATTCATACTAGCCTGTGCAACCTTCTCAACCTGAATGCAAACAGATGAACATCAGGCAAGACACTATTAATGATTATAGTGAGATGATACAAAGAAAATATTCTACATGTTAAAGAATGAATTAGGAAATCAAAGTAAAGCATGGCCGCAATAATACTGAGAATTTATGACAGATTATGTGTTATATGAACAACACGTGGCTTTTGAGCTGACAATATGGTGCTAGCAACTGGTGGGTTTGTCACGGATGGAACTCCTGAAATGGACGTGTTGCTTAGGGGACAGACCACACCATTGGTACAAGAGGCAGATGTGAGTGCACCAACACCAGGACATGGGTTTCCTGGTGCCAGTGTTCAATAGGGGCTCATGTCCTCTTGCACAGGTTCCAGTAACCAAGTCATGGAAGAAACAGAAAACACTATCAGTTCTGGCTCTGACTATTAGAGCACCTTTATCCTAACAATATATGTATATTATGAATGCTTATGGTTAATAAAAAAACATGCCTTGCTGACTTTATGTGAGAACTAACTTGCAGGAATAAAGTGTGAAGGGAAGACGTTTATTGTTGCTGCATGGATAAGCTTTCTTTAATTTACTCAAGTGGAAACGGCAGGCTGCCAGGAAAACACTGGGGCACAGATGTGACCAAACCTGATGCTTCGTTGTCACGAGACAGGGTTTATTTCCTCTGTGAAATATTTCTCTGCAGGATGAGGAATATGATTCTAACAGAGCAGCAGACAGGGAAAGCAGGCAAATATGGGACCACCATTGATCACACATCTGCAAAGGTTTGGTAGGAAGACCTCAAACCAACTACGAGAACCAGATAGGAACCTTGAAGCAACCAATGATTCTAACAAGTCATCAAATGAGCATATGTCCTCCTAGTGCAACAGTTATCAAACTGCAAATCTAATCACAAGCCTTGGCCAAAGACACAATGCCAACAAGTTATCCACGGTTTTAGAAAGACTGAAAAGACTATACACAAGTGAGCGGCCCGGGAAATGATTCACATTGGCCTTAGGAGACAGAACTCGTGCATTTTGCAAAGCTTCTCTACTTCCATCTAGCTGGAATCTAGAGATATCAAGTCAAGTCACTGTAATTTATAGCAAATTTTTAACGACAGCTCTTGCGCAAAAGTGCTTCCAGTAAAATAATATGACTGGTATTTCAAATTAACCTATCAAGTCTAAGTATTGCAAAGAAGACCCTGTAGTGTTGTTTATAATGTGGATTTTTATTCTGTACTAACAATTTAAACCGTGCAAAATTATACAAAACATCTCTTTACCTGGCTGTAATACACGATAAGGTTGGGATCCTAGAATATTATTAACCATAGAGAAGCAGTTCTTCAGTGTTATTAATTTAGAAGATAATATTATATTTTAAATTTTAAAGCTAAATCTTACAGTACTATAACCTGTTTAGTTGTGAGTTTTATGGGCTTGTCATGTTTTTCCTAGAATTACTTACTCCTAATTGCGAAATAAAACAAGAAAAGCACTCAGAGTGTGCAGTACTCTGCCAAAGCTGCTCAGTCTTTGTATCATTTCCAGCAGATGAAATCTTTAATTAAAAAATGACCTTGTGCTGAGCACAGGCATATGTTATGCATGTGTACGTTATGTATGGATACTGAATCACGTGTAAATTACTGTTATAAAGGTCTGTTGATCAGTTCATCACTTTTTGCAAGCCTTTGTTTTGCTAGTGTTAAAATAACCGTTTCCTTCATGCTCTTATTTGGAAGGCTTAGGCGGGAATTGATGGGACTCTGAAACACCCCACAATTTAATCAGTTGTTCCTTCTATGATAAGTCCCAGTGGATTTGAAATGGGAGCACAATCGTGATCATCAGCAGGCAGCTGACGTAGCGTTTACTTGTTGTCATAGTTACAGTGAAGCCATGTCAGCCGCTATCTCGCAATGGGAAATCCTTAACAAATATAACATAAGCCGCATCAATGCCAAAATCTAATGAGGTGGTTCTTGTGTCATTTCTGACCTTACCTGAAAATTTCATCAAAATCCGTTTGTCCGTTTTTGAGTAATGCTGTGCACAGAGGGATTCACATACACTGATGGTCACAATACTCTGCCAAGGAACACGGAGAAAGAATAGCTCAAGGTTCATTTGTAAATATTTTTTTTTTAAATTTAATGTCACAAGTCTGATTAAGATGATTTTAACAGAATTGTACTCATATCACTGCTTACCAGTATCCGGCTGCGGCTGGAGGTAGAGGTCCCCACCAGCAGAGGGCGCTGGAACAACAGGAGTCAGGATTTTCCGAGGCATCTGATGTGACGTCACTCTGGTGTGCGGAGACTACGGCCCGAAACCCGGAAGTTGGGCGGCAAGTAGCAGGAGCTGAAAAAACTCGGATTTCTTGGACTTTGCTTCAAAAACGGAATAGACGCCGAGAAGAGACACGTCGAGCGGGTGTTTGGGTGTCAGGCCTCGGAGCTGGAGCAGGAATGAGATGTTGAGAATGTTCAATTTTCCCGCTGGCGCTGCTGTCACGGCGGGATGGGCGGAGCTAGGAGCCCAGCGACAGTTTCCCACGTGGAGTTCGAGAGAACTGAAGGAGTCAGAACAATCCAAACCTTCACAATGATGAGAATTTACCAGTTGAAGGATATTTGGAATCGGCCAGGCGACGATGGAAGGGGGTTTTTACCCAGGAAATGTCAGTTGGCCTGGCTGGCGGGCTTTGGTGTCACGAAGATGCAATCAAAGGCAGAAGGTAAGAATGAATCTCCACATACCGAGTTTAAATATTCTACCAAGAGGATGCGAATTGTAGAGATGATGTTCAGTTATGTAGAGGTTGGAGGATTGTGGTGAGCATGGAGCCGGTAGAACAAAGGAACTGCCTCAGTGACAAAGCCTGCTAAATGGGTGGGCCGGACTGAAGTTGTAAATGATTGGACAGAAAAGCGCGTGACTGCCTGCCTGTTTAAAATACTGCAAAACGTCATCACAGGTGTAGATATGGGTCAATATATAATTGAGGGACTTTTGAAGTCCATGGGATATATCTTGCATACAATTTTTATTGAAAGTTTAAAAGAAAAAAAGTTCTTTATGTTCATTATGATCATGTTTTTACAAATTCCATAATTATTTATTATGGAAACAATCACTTAATTTAAAAAAAATGACTAAATCACTAAAATTCCAACTAAATAACCGTCTGAATTTAATAACAACCACCTTAGTAATAAAATGAGCTTATTCAAAAATAGTTTTGATTGTGTTCCCCTTTTTTGAGATAATCATGACAGATATTATATATATATATATATATATATATATATATATATATATATATATATATATATATATATATATATATATATATATATATATATATATGTGTGTGTGTGTGTGTGTGTGTGTATATATATATATATATATATATATATATATAAATCGTTTTTGGCAATATATCAAATTTTATATGAAAAATAACAAATTGTATCTGTGTCCAAGAAATCAATTAAGTTACCCATTACAAAAGCACCTCTCAATTAAGTGTGTTAATTCCAAATCACATGACCATATGATGTCATTTCCTCCTGAAGAAAAGACTGGCCAGACTCCAAGGCTTTCTGAGTTATTTAATATAAAGTAGTGTCTTTCAATTTCACTTTTACTCAGTTTTATATATAATATTTAGAAGAATCTTTCTGTGAAAATGCCCTGTGGTGTTTGGTTATAGGTGGCCATGTTGATTTTAGGTCTGAAAACTGCAAAAATGTCAACAATGATACCTGTCAACTATGTTACAAAAAGTCCCGCAATTATAAATTGACCCATATCCTGAGATCCCCTCTTTTCGAAATTGCAAAAATAAGTCTAAATACATACCTTAAAATGTGCAATTTTATATGGTATCCAAAGTTCTATTTGCATAGGTATAGAAGAAACTGGGATGCATACTACTGTACTCTATGTATAATTGTAGAAGGACAGGATAATCCAGCTGCAGAAACAATAGGTTCAGTGAAATGGTCTGGAAGTATCTAAGTGGAGGTGATGATAAGAGCTGGTCGAAAAGGTGCTTCAGTGCATCCTTTCTTATCTCCTTTAGCATAGGATAAACTGGACCATCCTTTCCAAAAGGAAAGGAGATAAAGCTGTCCCACATTCAAAGTGATGCAGTGTCGCAGTGTTCACTACAACAAATCACCAACAAGGGATGCAGATCACAATTTAATTGAATGTGGCATTTTCCATCTCATGCCTCAACTTGCTAGCAGGCTTATATATTTTTGAACTTTTAACAATGCATGCATGTTAAATTTATAGCTAAACTATAAAAGTTAGACCACTGTTTAAAAAATCAGCTTCTTATGAAGTTGTCGCCTTCTATAAATCACTTCTGTATGTAAGCTTATATCTATAAAGTAAAGTTAACATTGAAATCTACCCTATACTCAATTTGCATTAATTATCAGATATACAGTATATTTACACTACAATAAACCACTGTATAATCTCTGTATGTCTGAATATTTTCTGTATATTGTCAACTAATATTTCTGTCTAGACTATTTCTGGTCTCTAACACATTTGCATTATGATTCCAAAATGTTTAAATCTCATTTAGTTTCTTTATTATCGCATATGCTCATGTGTTTTTTTCTTCTTTGGCACCTTCTTCAGCCACTGTTACAAAACCTAATTTCTCCTCAGGGATAAATAATGTTTCTGATTGGGTTTATTGCTTCATTTTGAGCTTTTTTGTGTGGCCAAATGATATTTTAGAATTATTTTTGAAGAAAATGTACGGTAATATATTTGCATGTCTGATGAGTTATGCCTATTTCTGATAGAACTATTTCCATTCAATCTTACTAATTGGAATTTATGTTGATAAATACAAATTGAAATTATTTTTGAGTCTCATAGTCCTATGTATTGCTCTTTTTTTTTCTTGACTAAACCTTGGTATTGCAGTAATATTTTTCCAGCTGTCCATGTTTATAAGCATTGCCTGAAAGAGCACAATGAGAACAAGGCAAAGTATGTCAGATGCACTTTTTAGACACACTTTTTTGTTGTTGTTGTTGCTGCTGTTTAATCATGATCAACCCATGTCAACACCAACCATTGCACAATTATATAGACTAGAATAGTAGTATAGACTAGAATAAGTGCTGTTGGATGAATTCTTCTTCACATTTTTCCTTGACCTCATTATGTTTTCAGGTCAAGGAAAAGTGAAAAGGAAAAGACATTGTTTTTTTTTTCTTTTTCTAGACATTTTTTTTTTCCACAACCCTGGGCTTCGAAGATTCTGGAGTTCTGGTCAAAGAGGAAAGCGTTAGGCAGGCGAGTGAGGGGATTTTCTACAATTGTAATGGAATCCAAAACACTAGTCCTGCTTTATCTCTTTGGATTAAGCTCAATGTGCAGGTGCTCAGATTTTCCTTTTTGCTCTTTTTTTTTTTTTTTTTAATAAGTACATATTGCATTTGACATAAATATTGATATGGAATTACAGTCAATCAGTATATATTTAACTACTGTGTGTGAGTTTACAGATGTGCACATTAAAACAATGCAGCATGTACAATAGTTAACTTTAAACTACGACAACTAAAAAGAATACAAGAATAAATTGAAAACAGTTTGTCATATTACACACAAAATTCCTATACATTTATTAAACTACTGAATAGGCAGCTTTTGGCCAAGTTAACTTAGTGTTTGTGACAGTTTTTTTGTTTGTTTGTTTTCCCCAAAAATAAATCACACATCAGGATGGCAGTGTTGTTATGCTCGCTATTATAATAGATGAAGAACGTCGAGGAAGTTTGCGCAACATGTAATTTGAAGTGTGTGGAGGAAAATGTCTTTAGATCAACATCATAACGTAATAAGATGTTTGGGTAATAATGAGTGTGAGATTATCAAAACCCACTTGTACACTGACAGTGGTGCAGCATATAATGATACAGCAGTTGCATCAAAGCATCAGAGAAACAGCACATTCACACATTTTTTTTTTTTTTTTAAATCTGTGACTTCCTTTGCGAGCTAGAGCAAAAACAGGTTTACATTCACCGCATCACCCTCTCCCCACCTGCTGAGCTGACACTCAATGATGTCTTACTGAATATTCAAATATTCATTAAGTGCTGGCAGGAAGCCTAAAGGGACATTTCAAGATTTATGTTCAAAAAAGAATCTCTGCCTATTTGATATATTTATGACAGTAACGCTGTGTACATGCATGCGATGTGTTGGTTCAGACATGTAGAATTAAATCATCGCCTTGCTGGCATGTGCTCGCAAAACACTGAAATCCTGAAATGGTTAGATTACATTGTGAAGTTATTATGTCGGCCCAAATAAAGCGCTCCTAGGAGAGTATATTGATCAGCATTCTGACTTCTGTTGGCGTGTCCAAATGCAAGTTTCACAGGATTCACAGCAGCATTGAGATGAGAGATTAAAAAATATACATAAATTATTGAATTTTAGTTAAAATGACTCTTTAAATGGTAATTAAATGTCAGAAATAAACCGTTGAGTGCTGCTTTCAACAAGCTGACACCAACCATCCATCAATTTAGCCATAACCGCTTTATCCTGAGATGACACCAAATGCTTAGATACACACATCCACAGTTTTCTGACCTATAGTGTGCCTTTAAATGACAGACTGTCCCTTGAAAAAATGTTTATGATTCATAGTTAATGTCATTCTATTAAATGTGATTAAATCTCTACAACTGATATATCTTAACATTAATCCTTCAAGCGGGGGGCATCAGGAGACACAGAGGACGCTGCCTGACCGCTGCTCAGTGCAGTAAGGGCAGTAAGGGCAGTAATGTAGACATAGTAGTGAAAACTACCCACTCATGAGGAGCTGCTGCAGACTTGGCCGCTTCTTTTCCATTTCTCCGCAGGGAGGATTCTGGAGTCTGGTGGAGCTTTGATGGAAAAAGCACATTTATGTCACTTTGAGAGAGTCGCTGTGTGGGTACCTGTGCTGTACCTGGACTAGCAGCTCTATTACGAGAGGCTGTGAGATGTGTGCACACAGGGGCAGCAGCTCAGCACATAGCCCGAGCCAAGCTGTGCAGTGCAGTTTATGTTACTACTGTTTACCGGCCCTAAACATCCCGTCACGCTCTGAATCTAACACATAGACCAGTTAGCCAAATGTGTTGTGTTTACTCCCAGTGGAGGAATAGATCTCATTCATGTTTTGCTTAAGGAATCATTAGATGTCACCAGATAAGACCAAATTATAACTTGCATGTTAGTAAGTTAACGAAACTAATAAACCCACAAATCCATGGGTCGTTAGTTTAGCAATATTATATACTTCAGCACTTAAATGAAGCAGCTTAAGCTATATATTTAAATAATATTTTGTGTGACAGTTCCAGAGCATATATATAAGCATATGAATCAATATATAATTAAGGGACTTTTGAAGTCCATGGGATATATCTTGCATACATTTTTATTAATAGTAGCAGTAATAGTAATAGTAAAAAAACAAACAAAAAAATATGTTCATTATGATCATGTCTTTACAAATTCCATAATTATTTATTATGGAAACAATCACTTATTAATAAAAAATGACTGGATATCACTAAAATGCCAACTAAATACCCGTCCAAATTTAATAACAACCACCTTCTAATTAGCTAAACAATAATAAAATGAGCTTATTCAGAAATTGTTCTGATTGTGTTCTTTTAATTCAGTTGAAATAATCATGACAGATATTTCTTTTTTGGCAATATATCAAATTTTATATGGAAAATAACAAATTGTATCTGTGTCCGACAAGTCACTTTCAATTAAGTTACCCGTTACAAAAACACCTCTCAAGGAAGTGTGTTAATTCCAGATCACATGACCTGCTCCACATGATGTCATTTCCTCCTGAAGAAAAGACTGGCAAGACTCCAAGGCTTTCTGAGTTATTTAATATAAAGTAGTGTGTGAGTCAAATGTGGATTTATGGCATGTCAACAGGTTTACTACAATATCTTTATAAATAACTTTCAATTTCAATTTTACTCAGTTGTATATATAATATTTTAGAATAATCTTTCTGTAAAAATGCCATGTGATATTTGGTTAGAGGCAGCCATGTAGAGTTTAGGCCTGAAAACAGCAAAAATGTCAACTATGATACCTGTCAACTGTGTTACAAAAAATCCCACAATTATATATTGACCCATATGTTTGTGTTATTTAACAAATTTTTACAGTCAGTTATAGATAGGTTTATATACCGTTTTTGAATTCATCGACATTTCTCAATGTGGGTTAATACAATAAGTGACATAATGTTATATATTTCATTTTCTATGTAGATCTGTCAAATAGCCTGCTGTAATTTCTACAATTTACAGACCAATCACTGGTGAAGCTGCTCTGCATAGAACACCCAATCCATTGTTCCGCAATGTTTTTCTTGAACACATTTGGCATTTCCAGCATTTTGTTTCAGTTTTTCAGCGTAAGAGTTCCTCTTTTCGTACAGCTAAAGACAATAAGAACAATCACCATATTTTACAAGTCAAAACATACTAGACCTCTTGCCTGTTTGGTCACAGTTGGGGAGCATTAAGTCAGTTCAGAAAACAAATTTCCAATCTAAACAGCCACATACAAGCTAATTTTGAGCAGAAAGATAGCGGATATAGTCTGCATATGCTGGACCCAGCTCTTTGAAATTACATTTATAATGAATTATTTTAATGAATTGTTTTTCCAGTTTTATTTAGGTAAATATGTAAGCCATACCTGAAACACAGTATATTCAGAGGCATCTATTTTTTAAATTTTTTTTTTTTTTTGAATGAATGAGTGAATGCATTCGTAGTCAGAATTGAGTTTGACAAGATGGAGGGGCATACAGCGCATGTTTTCATACTGGAGATTCACATTCACAGTCCATTCTGTGGTTAGATTTCGAGAACAAAAAAAGTAGAGCTTCAGACATGCAATAGATTGTGCTTTGAGTTAAATGTAAATTACTTGTGATGAAAATTTCATGTAACACAGATGACAGTTTTTCCCTTCCCTTTTCTGAAGTGCTGTCAATTGCCATGAAAAGTTAATAATGCTACACCTGTCACTACATTTTGATATTATACTGCAACATCGGATATTTTAACTGAAATAACATGCTGCGTTAGTGTGCTTCAACTTGTTGCATGTGTACATGAATATAATTTCCTTGTTATTTAAAAACATCATAAATACACAGTTGCAATTTTCCTTTAAGACATGTCTGCTGTGAAGTAATCTGAGAAGTAATTTCTCAGATGTTCCATATGCTAGCAGAGGTTTTGTGAGTAGTGTCCAAAAAAAAAGGGTAGTCTCTCTTTAAATGCGTTTTATTATATTGTTTTCAGTAGCAGTGTTAGAGTGCACATAGTGTGAGAGTGCTTTTCCAAAAAAAAGGGAAAAAAATGCAGTAGGTCATTTCGTCCTCCCCATTTTTATTCCCTCTTGAGGATTGAGACTTGTGAAGCTAGCACGTTGAGACAGAGAGCAGCTGCTGGTGGGAGATAGCATGACCTCAGGTTCACGGCCGAGGCATAAATCTTGACCTTTCCTGAAGCAACATGCATGGGGGTCACAGTGTGCCTGGGTCATCATCACAGAAACATGTCAAGGGCCAACAGGGACACTTACCCTAATACCCTCCCACTCCCCTTCCACCCTCGAGCTGCTCTTCAGATCGATATTACCTTTGAGGTGAAAACAGTATGATGTGTTAAGTTCAGGCCCACTTCTGACAGGCTGACTGTGGAATACATATCCATGTATTTATCCATTAGCTTCACCCGTTTTATCCTGTCGAGGGTCACGTTGAGCTGGAGGCGATCCCAGCTGTCATTGGACAAGAGGCAAGCGGGATACACCCTGGACAAGTTGCCGGGCCAGCTCAGAGCTGACACAAAGAGACAGACACCTATGCATGCTCAGATTCCCTCCTACAGCCCATTTAAATTCATCAATTAACCCACTATGCACGCTTTCGCTCATGCAAGCTCTACACAGAAAATCTCCAGGTCTGAACCTTCTTGCTCTGATGCAGCAGTGTTATCCACTTCACCACTGTTCCCCTCGTGGAATAAATGCATGGGGGTAAATTCCGGTGCACTTTTCCTCTCCAAAAAACACAGGGCTGTCAGCAAAAGCAAGGGTTTTTGAAAAGGTGCACAGCACACTAGTGTGCTTTTAGAGCTATACAGGTGCAGTGTGAGTATTTAAAATTTGAATTTCAAATTAGAATTAAAATATAGTTACACTGATACATGGAAAATAAAATGTAGGAAGTAGAATAGTTTGACTTTGAAAGCTTTTTTGAATCTGACCCACATTAAAAAGGAAAAACATAGACTATGTGTGAGTTTATTACCTATTCCAAGGGACCTGTTCAACATTCATCAAAACAACAGATTCACCCTGTAAGTAAAGGATACTGTATTTTTCTGGGTAATGGGATGGGCAGGAGTTCTTTTTGGGAGAACATCAGGGCAGAATAAAAGGTTTGATGCTCTAGAGTGGTTTATAGAAATGATGGATGGGTGGTAGTGAGAGGGTTGCAGTATAGATTATCTGACTTTTGTTAATGCAAAGCTTAAGATTTTAGCTGTATTTGTATATTTAAAATGAATGGCTATCTGGTAAACAATGTTTTCATAGTTTTCTCGCTGCAGCACAACTTGCATTTGCATGAGAAGTATGTCCCGTTAGAGCAATCATTCGTGAATGATGAATTTGGCCTTCAAATCTAAAATAGAAGAATAGATCCAGTAACTCCCTGTATTGTACACAGCACTATTGTTAAAAAAAAATCTGCTGTGTTTTGTCTCTTATGTTGCCCTCCTTGTATCAGCTGCCAGAACTGTAATTGGACCGTTCACTTTGCAGACTGACTCATCCTCTTTCTCCTTTAACGCTGTCTGTCTTCCTTTGTGCAATGTGTTGAACTCAGGGAAATTCGTCTCACTTGAAGGGCCAGATATGAGGTAAAACTTCCTGAATTTCATAAAGGAATTACCTCTACCTGTGTCAGCTAATCGTAAATTACATCAAATGCCAGGTTGAGATGTTAGTCATCTGCCCTTTATTCGTGGTCCAACCCAGCCCAGTTTATGCTGGTGCAACCCTGACTTAAGGCTCAACAACTAAAACACATTTTTAGCTGAAACCAGCCTGCAGCTAGTGTTGCGATGTCAAAACTCAGTTAGCACCGTTAACTAGTGCAGGTCCTGCAGTCCGGTGGCTTGATCCCATCAGTTCTGTTGTATACACTGATCAGCCACAACATTATGACCACTGACAGGTGAAGTGAATAACCTAGATCATATTGGTACTATGGGGTGTTCTGCTGGAAAACCTTGGATTTTGGCATTCGAGTTGATGAGACTTAAGCCCCATTCGCATGGGATTAGTATTACCTCCGGACCAATGGTGATTGGTAATAATTGCGGAAGATGTCTATGATTTTAATCCCATGCGAATGCGCCATGTCAGTAATTTGTAAAGTAAAATTCCACCGCAAATTACAGACCATATTTTGCCAAACACTGATGTCCTCTGATGATACTAGTCCCGTGTGAATCTGCATCTCAGTGATTAGCGGTATTTTAGTTGTTGTTTTTTTTATTGTGCGGCTTTTGGAGGCTGCGGTGGAAATTATTGACAGCATTTTAGGTGCAAATGCAGCAGTAGGCATATACACAACAGGCCTATGGACCATTCACAGGAATGGCAAAATCAGATCAAAAAGAAGAGAGAAATTTCAGAGGATATTGAGATGGTTGACATGCGTAGCAGTGTGCAGTAAGAAGTGTTTTTCTAGGCCTTTCTTTCAACAGGCTTAATACAAACACCCTGATGGCCCGTTATCCTGACAACGCTGCCCGCTGTTCTCAAGTCACGTTGCTGCTTTGACATGTTTACTGTTGTCATGACGATTACATACCACGTTAAAAGTGATCATTTTAACCTGAACCACAAGCTTTCCATAAACCGAACCAAGTGGTTTTGTGCCGAAACCTAACGAGACCCTAACAATAGCGTTGTTCCAATATAGGCTTTTAACAATGACGTATGGACCTCAGGGTTTTGGAAAGCACAAATTATGTTGTCCTGGCGACACTGTCGGTTCCGTATGTTGAACAGAGCAGGTATCACACCGTATTCTGTGACCTATCAGACGTGCACAGATTTGACATCATGTCCGGGCTGTAATGTCAGTAAATTTGAGTAAAATACAGACGTCCCTTATCCTGTGCGAATGGTACATTAGACACCCAAATGAACATTGTCCCAGAACAAGCGCACTTCCTCATGCAAATGGCAATCCTAAATGTCACTGGTCTCTCCCTGCAGGGAAATGCACCCCACCACATCGCAAAAACATCAGACAATCAGGAACATCTTGGGGAGCATGACAATTGCCTGACATGTTGATTTCCAAACTTCCTAGACCCCATTCTGATCAAGCATCAACAGTCCATCCCCAGTGGTTCAGAGCATTTTTAACGACATAAGGGAGACCAACACAGTATTAGGCAGGTGGCCATAATGTTATGCGTGATCAGTGTACATATCTGTGTGATGAAATTATCAGTTTGCTATATGGTCAGTGTCTTTATTCCAACATCATTTATCTTTCTGTATTGGTCAGCAACTTAAATTAATAGGTAACATAGTCGCTTAGTAATTAACAATGTCACCCTATCAAATCTTAACTTTAACAGTTTCCCAGCCTGCTGTGGCCTTTGTGTTTGTGCTTACATGTTTTGCTCGACTCATTCTCAGCACACTCTATTTGAGTTTGTGAAATCCCAGAGAAAATAGCAACCGAATGGCAAAAGGGTAACAACCAGACTGTTGACAGTAAGTTTCAGTTTGTGACAGAAGGTCAAACAGTATAGATACACAGAGTGATTTTGTGTACAGCGAGTCATGTGCACAAAGCTTCTATTTCGCAACCAGCGATGTGTTGTTGCCACAGTGCGGGGTTCGTTTACCTGGAATTAGTATGCACTGCTGCAGACCCTGTTCGTATTAAAAGTAGATAAAATGGAAGAGGCAGGTTGTTCTATTTTACCTTAGGTGCTCTTCACTTCAGGTGGAGTGTTGACAGTTTTGGCTCTGATGAAGGGGTTTTGGTCAATCAATCTTTTATTCTTCCCACTCAGCCTTCTTGCATTCAGAGTTTCTAGATTGAGCATAAGAGCATGCACAGACATTGCCTTCTATCTATTTACTATATTTGCAAGTTCCTTGCATCTCCATCTCTCTACTGGAAAACAGCGAGGCTATGTGGAGCTTTCATAGTCAGTGGAAGCACATTTATGGTACTTCGAAAGAGTCTCCGTGGCATTTTTTGCCTCATTAGACAGTGCAGTACAGAGCTAACAACAAATGAGGTGTGATGACATGCAACAGAAATCCCTGGCCAGCCTTAAACTTAGGATATAAAATATCTGCAAACTGTAGCACCAAAGTTACAAATAGGAATCAGCTATAACCTTTAAAAATGAGTTTGCAGCTTGTGTATTTTGTTTTCAAATGATTACAACAGTTACCAGATTGTGTTTCCTCTTTATTTTTTTTTTTTAAGTTTTGAAAGCTATATACTGAAATGTTAAAGGAAAACTTTGGTAGTTTGAGACCCTTATTTACAGTTTCGCACCACATTGTGCAACAGTGAGCATAACAACAAAGCACATTTCTTGCGTCTGACACTGAGAAGAATGCTCTCAGATGTACAGGTCAGTCCTCTGTTGTTGGGAATGATGACTGCACGTTCTTCGCAGGAAAATGTGATTCCAGAAACTTTTTTTCAGAAAATTGTGTATCACTTTAAAAAAAAAAAAAAAGCCCTCTATGTTGACAAAGCGGAGTATACATTGTACCTATTTCCTGATACATAATGCATGATGGACAAATGCAGCATCAGTCCCAGAGTTTCCCCACTATTTTAGTACTTCTTGCTTGTGATGCAACTGAAAAACACACATTTAAATGAAAAAAAAAAGTCTTATGTTTTTTTTATGCGTGGTGAAATGGAATATAAATAAAGATAAATTAAGCCAAATTAGATTAGATTTTCAAAATTTGCCTCATAACTATTGAAGCACTAAAATGACAGAATGAACAAAAAGCGCTACATGTAACTGTAAGTAAAACTGATACAATTTTGACGAACAAAATACTTCATAAACTACATTTTGGTTATTTCAACATTCAATTTTGAAACTACTGCTCCATCCGACGAAATGGGGAAAATAGCAGTCTTTAATAATTCAGTCTAAGAGCCGCTCCAGGCGTATTGTAGTCCAGTAACCCTGGATACATCTCTGGGCTATACACCCATTTATCAATTACTGTGGAGCTTTTCAGGAGTCTAACATTAACCTCTAAGAATAATTGCTCTCATCCACAAGAATCCTTGTTACTCATTTAGAACATTAAAACTGCCCATCCACTTTAGCTCTTTTGGAATAGTGGAGAAGCTATTTTGGTGACGTTGATAAAATGAAAATGTCTTTAGCATCAGATAAAAGACTCTTTACATTTGATTATGCAGAGCTGGACACAGTGGAATTAATATAACCATATATATGTGTGTGTGTGTGTGTGTGTGTGTGTGTGTGTGTGTGTGTGTGTGTGTGTGTGTGTGTGTGTGTGTGTGTGTGTGTGTGTGTTTGGACTGTGCAATGTTGATAAGGATAAGGTTTATTAATAATATTCCTATGCTGCATGAGATGGTCATGGATGTGGAGGGAGGGTCAAAAGGGCTTTGGTGTAAGCTCGTAAATTGATGCTCTGTGACATCTTTGATGCTCTTACTGTCATAAGTGCATATTCATCCCCCACATATTATCACTGAATTGATTTTTTAAAAATTTAAATAACACAAAATTAGTAACATTGTTCAAAAATGAAAACTGTAAAGGGTTAGACATGAACACAGAGCTGTTTCCATCACTTCTGAGGACATGCCATTGATTTGTATTGATATTCTAGGGACTTATCACTACTTGCCTAGTCCTAATTGAATCCTTTACTTGAACCTAACCTTACCTAAACCTGAAAGTCTTCATGCTAACATTTAATGATTTATGTGACAAGGACTTTATGTGGCAAGCAGGTCCCCAGAATCTCTCTACAAATAGATTTATGTCATGTCAACATAATTAAAGCACACACACACACACACATTATAAGACACGCAGGTAATCTACATTACATCTACATTACATACATAGCAAAAGTCCCATTTCTACCCGAATAACCTGGAGATGTATATATGTAATGTGAATATATGGGATCTTTTAAGTTCACTGCTCTCCTAAGAATCCCTGTAAGTTGAATATTATCCTTTCTAATCTGCCGGTTGAGGGAAATGTCCCTTCCTTCAAAGCGTATTTGAATGAATGATGAATGAGGATGTTTGGGGAATGGCCAAAGAAAGAAGGAGGAAAAGCCAGAATGTCTTTCTGCATTGACAGCAACATTTTCCCTGAGAGGGTTTCTAGTGTGTTAACACTGACATCTCATTGGAGCTTGAAATTCAATTTAAGTTAAAATCCAGCACAGGAAGTCAGTGGTTGGACAAAACGGTCGTTTATCAATCAGCTTTGTCAGTAACATCCTTTGAGTGTGCGTGAGTAGCACAGTAAACCAAATGTTGCAGCAGTGTTTGCTACACAATATGGTTTTCAAGAAGCAGACCGGTGTGTTTGGAACGTGGTGCCCACGTATATTTTTCTGCAGTGTATTTTTCATAGAACTACAGCGTATGCTTTATTAAATTCTGTGTGTCTTTCTGTTGAAGGTGGTCTGTGACAGGGAACAATAAGCAGCGCAAATAACCAGCTGATATCTCATCTTCCAGTACACATGAAATCATTCATACACATTCTAGTTTGCTGAGCATGGAAGATGGTAGTCCACAGGGAATGGTTCTTCTAGTTTGGCTGGAACACTGTGACATTAAATATTATATATGAAATCAAAGATTTAAGTTTAATAGTTAGTCTGCTTTCTTTCTTTTTTTTTAAAGGGGCATGCAATGGATTTCAACCCTCTTCTCGTTCTCATTATTTCATCAAGACATGTGGCTTTTGAACATACAATATTTCTTAGGTGAGGTTTTTTTTTTCTTTTGTGTGGGCATAAATATATAAAATATGTGCATATATTAACTTGTGAAAAGTGTACATTTAACTTTCTGCAGATATTACAACTTAGATTTTGTATGCCTTATGTTTCTTTTTTTCTCAATCCATATACTTTCTTTAGTCTTTTTTATATAAACACAGAAGCACACCACGCTGCATTCCACACCATATTGCCTCGGTATGTGACAAATAAGCATTTGATCCTTGGGCAAAAAGTGAATTTGGCACATTTACAGCTACTTTAGAAAAAATATTCAAACTTCTTCACTTTTTGTACACGATTTTATTTAGATTTTTTTTATTACATTTTTCCATCTACCTACACTGAATAACTCATAATGAGACAGTGAAAATGTACTTTTAGAGATTTTTTGCAAAGTACTTAAAAATCAAAACTGAAATCTTTTTGCAGCAGATGTTAGAAAGTCTTATATGGCTCGTTGACTCTCGCTGCCACCAATATGTCCCTGGTGGGAAGATTGGGCTGTCAGCCCAGCCTCGTGGCAGCAGTCTTGTGGCTGCATTGCTGGCTGGTTTAGAATGTAATAGCTGTGGTTAGTTTGATGAAGGTAAGCCTTATTGTTTGGTTTGATAATACACAGTCACTCCTTATCTTAAAATATTGGATATTTCATCATATTTATCATCATATATAAATCAACGACTCGTTGGTTGACAATTTATCAAGTTCATTATTAATATGGGATAAGATAGTCAATAAAGAGAAGAATCAAATAGTCTGCATGACAGACCCTGAGGCAGTATGTTTATTTAATTACTTAAGTTCCAAGTGATGCATGTTAACTATGCGTCATACAAGATGGAGTCCAGATTTACAGCAATAAAGCTAAATGTGCCATTATTTTCTCCATGTACAGCCACCACTGCACTTTGGGAAATTAATGTTAAGTTTACAGGTGACCTTTGCTGCCGAGTAAGGACAAAACCCTCCTCTGATGGGCCTAATTTTAGAAATATCGCTGATGTTCCTCTATGTAATTCTGCTCGCCGATCTATTTGTGTATAACCTACTAATCATCTTTTATGCATGTTGTACCGACACCAGTGGCATTAGCTATTAGTGCCTAATAATGCACGGCAATATTTTGTGCATATCATTAATAATTAAGGATGTCTTAATTAGACAAATTAGATACGCTTAATGTTGTGAGAGACAGGTGATGAAAGGATGTTACCATGTCTGTGGAAATAAATTCCTGACCTGAGTGTAGTTACATGACATTAAAGAATACACAGCCACAAACAGACACACGCTTGTGTAAATGAGATTGAGAATATAGAATTACTGTATTGATATTTACTGAATAGTCTATTCTAGTCTTCACAATCAGTGGAAAAAACAAAACAAAACAATAGCCTATGTATTCTTGAGTTTTAATTTCCATGACTAAAAGGATAGGTCTGATGATATAGCTTAATATTCTGTGCTGTGGATCAGTATTGCAGTAGCTATCTCCCTTCATTTCCATGAATTTTATTAGTGCAGCTTGTTTTTTTATTAAATCCTATTTAAACTGCCCTGCTGTTGCTGACACTGATTTACATACCAAATCTGGTGCTGATGATATTACCCAATAAATACATTTATTTGTATTGCTTATGCAACATAAAAAAATGAAGATCAGAAATTATTGAACCTTTCTTAAAGGAAAAAAAGTTTAACCCTCAGTAGGACCCAGTAGAAGGAAAGTAGTGAGAGCCTGACTAAAGCTTTTGATGGATTTTGTATTTATATGCGAAAATAGAATAGCTAAAGTATAAATCATTGACCTCATCCTTTATTTACTGACTACAGTTGTCCTTCTTCATTGTAACATTTTTGCACTTCAGTCTCTATATATCTGTATTTTTTAAATTTTTTTGTTACTTCTCGTTCTCCTCTCGATCTTACACAATTTTCAAGTATCAAGCAACCAGTTTCACTGTTGGCACTTTCAGAGAACAAAAATATAAATAAACAAACTTTTTGGCATTCAGCAAACTTCAGACTATGACATGTTTGGGACTAATTGGCAAAAATGTACAGAACTCTTGAATGTGCTCAAGATAATTAGTCTGATGCATATGGACATTAAAGTAATGAAAATCCTTTGACTGCATCAAACCCACCCACAGGAGAAACTTCATGCGAGTGCATTCGAAGAACAATCAAGCATAGTGACCACAGCAGTGTGCAAGAGAAACTGAATCATATTTGGTGAATTCATAAGAATACTTCCTAGGCTTATTGTGCGTAGCATTGTGTAGGAGTGACATTATCGACTACTTAATCCTTCCTTTAGGTGTACAATATAACAAAGGCTGTTTGGAGGTGTGACCTTCTCAAATGGTGGAGGACAGTCCAAGATTTATGTCACAGTTGAGAGCTTCTGTTGGGAGCCTTGACAGACGGATAATCCTGTGGTTTAAACTTGGCAAATATTGATCCTGTGGCCCTCAGTGGCAAGCCTCAAGATCTGAAATTGAGGGAAATGGATTACTCTGCAGAGTCAAAAAAAAAAAAAAGACAGATGAGGAAGAGCAAAATATACTATCTTGACCATCCAACTAGATAACACATTGAGAGGAAACACAGACATTAATTCTCAACCATCCTATTTGAAGACGTTGCATGCTCTTCTTTGAGTAAAGGATTGTCTTGTCTCATCTTAGCATTCACGGTTTAAATGCCGGTTCCCCCTCATCCATCAGAGCAAGCGTTCCCCTGCTTCTGTTGACATTAACCTCAATAACATTGCCACACATAACAAGGCTTTATAGAGAGCGATGCGAAGAATGAAGGGTCATTGGTGGGACCTTTTATTTTAAGTGAAAAATCTTTCTCCCTGGCCAGCCTTAAAATAGTGTGGACATCAGAGGCTTCATTCTGCTGCAGTCAAATATGGAAGATAATTTTCAGGTCATTACACTAACCAGCTATTACAAAGTGGCCCTGCCATGTCTCACTTTATTGAACAAAATTAGCTTCAAGAAAGAGGCTCGTTCACTCCCAAAGATATTTGTTAATACGAATAGAGAAAGCGTCTAAGCGGTGTTATACAATTTGAAGCAGTTAATTACTTGCAATGACCCAAGATGAGATGATTGTTATTGTTATTAGCACCTCTTTGGAAAATCACGCCTCACACTGTCATGTCATGCAGCAGCTTCTCTGGTAGGATTACCAACTCGAGGTTCACTTGTTAAGTGGCAATTTTACACTGCTGACCATAGCAATTCAAGATAAATGGCACATCAATCAGTAGTAGTCAAAATATTGCCGCTTGATACACGGACTGAGCAGTAAATGAGCGTGTGGACAATTGTCAGTCATATCTAAATGTAGCAGAGTCAATATATAATTGAGGGACTTTTGAAGTCCATGGGATATACCTTGCATATATTTTTATTAAAAGTAAAAAAAAAAAAAAAAAAAATTATTGTTTTTATGTTCATTAAGATCATGTCTTCACAAATTCCAATTTAATTTATTATGGAAACAATCATTTATTAACTTTTTTTAAAAAATGGCTGGATATCACTAAATATCACTAAAATGTCAACTAAATAACCCTCTGAATGTAATAACAGCCACCTACTTATTAGCTAAATAATAATAACATGAGCTTATTCAAAAATTGTTTTATTGTATTCTTTTTATTAAGTTGAGATAATCATGACAGATATTTCTTTTTTGTCAATATATAAAATTTTTATACGAAAAACAACAAATTGTATCTGTGTCCGAGAAATCACTTTCAACTAAGTTACCCATTACAAAAACACCTCTGAAGGAAGTGTGTTAATTCTAAATCACATGACCTGTTCCACATGATGTCATTTCCTCCTGAAGAAAAGACTGGCAAGACTCCAAGGCTTTCTGAGTTATTTAATATAAAGTAGTCATCAGGTTTACTACAATATCTTTATAAATAACTTTCAATTTCAATTTTGCTCAATTGTATAGATAATATTTTAGTGGAATCTTTCTGTACAAATGCCATGTGGTGTTTGGTTATAAGTGGCCATGTTGATTTTAGGCCTGAAAACAGCAAAAATGTAAACTATGATACCTGTCAACTATGTTACAAAAAATCCTTCAATTATATATTGACCCAACAAGTACATCATGGACTTATAATTGCTTCTACTTGTCCAACCCTATCTCCCAAAAAAGCATTTCTATAAAGCTAAACTGCATTTAGGACTTGAAAGAAATGTAATTTTGTTTTAAAAGAAATGTATTTTATCCCTAAAAGGTGAGACTGTGACATGCAAGAGGTTCCAGTTGTTCCAGATGAAGGCATAAACCAGCAACAGGAGACTTGAGCTTCCATCGGGTGTGGTACTATTTTTCCTAGCAAACAAGCAATTTATTTATATGGCACCTTATCATTCAAAGTGCTTACATGCAGATTAAAACAAACAAACAAACCAAAATTAAATCAAATAAAATGTGGAATCAAGATTTAGGTAATAAATGAATCCAAAATGGTACAAAAGTAAAGTAATTTTTGGGAGACAGGGCTAGACTGTGAGAAACAAAATGAAAAGTCTATTATGGGATATATGCTCTGAGAGTATCAGTATGAAAGCAGTATAAAAAGCTTCTCTGCTGTATAAAAAATACACAGACACCGTATAACACCTTGGCTCTCTGTTTTTGTTTATTCAGTGGTGCACCTGTGATTCTTTAAGAAATGTACAATACTTACTGTCTTCACTGTTTCCGGGTATGACACGGTCGCTCTAACAGTACACCAGGCCTACACAATTATGTGCATGTGAGGATATGTGTGTTTGACACTTACAAGCAATCATTTTGAGTGGCAGGGAAATAATGCAAACTAGCATTAAAAGAGCTGATCCTCATACATTATTTAAAATAATGTCTAACGTACCACCGTGTAATGAAGACACCTACTCAAAGTAACACCACAGAATGTGCGGCGCTGTTTAGTCTCTCTGACACTGCAGAATGATTTCCTTTTATCCAAATTCATAAACAATTTAGAGAGTTTTCAGTGTTCGTGGGGGGGTTTAGATGTTCAATTGTACATTTTTCTTTTACACCACAATTGAGTTAACTTATTATGGGACATTCAAGCATGCGATTGCAGCTTAGCTCACATGGAATCTAAATAATTTAGTGTTTCCAACTGTGTTCTCACTTGAAAATGAAGCATTCCTTTCAGCGCAGTGAGAAGTGTCTATTAAAGTCTGTAACCTGCATTAATAGTTGAATTTGCAAACTATACAGAGTTGAATATCCTCATCCCTCCGTCGTACAAACACAACTAACAGCCAGACATACATCATATTCATCCAAAGGTCAGGATCAGCGGCACTGCACACTTTGAGCAGTTTGGGTTCACTTCCTTGTTGAAGGGCACTTCAGTGTGTTGATGGAAACCATATTGCAATACCCTCCAGGGAGTAGTTTCACAAGCCACTATACTTTTGAATGGGTGGATGTGCTTTGAGCGCGAGCTGCATGCAGAGAGGGACTGGCTTTCCCTTTGACATTGCTAGTTGGTACATCTGTCCAGAAATCAGGGTATTTTCCTTAGAGCAAGTTAATGTGCCTCCTATTGACAGATGTAGTGGAATAGCCTCACAGGGATAAAGAGAGTGACATCGTCAGCCAGAGACAATGTATAATTGAGTGACTTTTGAAGTCCATGTGATATATCTTGCATACAGTTGAATTAAAAGTTTAAAAAAAAAGAAAAAAACACGTTTTTTATGTTTATTATGATCATGTCTTTACAAATTCGAAATCACGCATTAATAAAAAATGACTGGATATCACTAACATGTCAACTAAATAACTGTCCGAATTTAATAACAACCACCTTCTAATTGCTAAACAATAATAAAATGAGCTTATTCAAAAATTGTTTTGTGTTCTTTTTATTGAGATAATCATGACAGATATTTCTTTTTTGGCAATATATCAAATTTTAGATGGAAAATAACAAATTATATCTGTGTCCGAGAAATCGCTTTCAACTAAGTTCCCCATTACAAAAACACCTCTCAAGGAAGTGTGTTAATTCCAGATCACATGACCTGCTCCACATGATGTCATTTCCTCCTGAAGAAAAGACTGGCCAGACTCCAAGGCTTTCTGAGTTATTTAATATAAAGTGGTGTGTGAATCAAGTGTGGATTCATCGCATGTCAACAGGTTTACTACAATATCTTTATAAATAACTTTTAATTTCAATTTTACTCAATTGTATATATAATATTTCAAAGAATCTTTCTGTAAAAATACCATGTGGTGTTTGGTTATAGGTGGCCATGTTCATTTTAGACCTGAAAACAGCAAAAATGTCAACTATGATACAAAAAGTCCAGCTGTTATATAATGACATTTCTGTTGTCTCTACTGGTGTATATGCACTATTTGTGTGTTTTTCTTGATCTCTGCATAATTCTGTGATGCAAACATTTAGTTTTATGTTATGTATATGTTAAAACATACACCCACATACATTATAATGCATGTGTAATGAGCCAAGTTAGCTATAACTTAACTTTTTAAATTTCTTCTCTATCTGCAGTTGCTACACAGGAAGTATCCTTTTGCCATTTCCACATCCTGCTTAACACTGTCACAGCACATCATGTTCACAATAATGCACGGCACAACTGAAAAAGCAAATTTTCCACAATACTGTGAATATTGCTTTTTGAAGTGTAAGATTTCTGCAACATGAGTGTACGCATGGTTGAAATCATTATAACTTGTTAGCATCTGATGAGCTAACATGTGTATAGCTGTAATCCATGAGAAAAGGGAATATTACATTTAGACAAGTTCAAATTAAGCGTTGAATTGTTGTGAAACACCCATTTTATGAGGTATATGAATAGAAGATGGGTTATAAATGGATATATGCACATGATATGTATAGACATATACTGCATAATTAACATTATGTACTATATGTTGTTTCACATAGCTGTCAGTTGCAGCTAATCTAAAAGGCACAGGCCAGAAAATAGGAAGCAAGAACTACATAATACATAAGAATACACACATGCTGTACAATACATTTATACTTTATTCTAAAATGTTGCTTTGTTTTGTTTTTCTTTTTAATCCCTGCTAAATGAACCATAAAGATTGTGGCATTCAGCTATCACATTTACTTGAAGCTTTGAAGTTAAATGTTTAGCTAAGTATCCACACACCTTCTCGGGAACCACTGTTTTGCATTTTTCAAAAGGCAAATGAGCTGTGAACTTGCCAATGCAAAAACGCAAAGGCATTTGTCCTTAACGGCTTGTTTAATTATTTTTTTTTTGGCCAACCTTCAACTCTTGCAGCTTCCCAATACCACTGACACACTAGGACTGCATTTCGCATAAATTGGTGACAATGCAATATTTTATCCATGATGTGTCAGTCTGTGACATTGTAGACTTCTATTCACAAACAGTATAAATGAATTCATTTAATTTAACAGTTTACTACACAAAAGGGAATTTGTTGTTTAAAAATTTGATGCTTGTCCTCTGTACTAGGAATGTCTCGTCTTTTTTTTTTTTTGTGATGTTTTGTTGAATTTGTTAAAAAAAAAAAAAAAAAAGAACTGTCCTATATTCTGGAAACACATACTGAACCATTCACAATTTGGTTGCAGCCAAGCTCATCTTGGCAAAACCAAAGCAAATACAAAACATCACTTCTGGGCAGTGTTCCTATCGACTCAGTAGCCGCATCAAAATGCAAGGAACAACTGATTAGACAAGTGAGCCCAAATTGACTAAAACCTCGCAACAATACACTAACAAAGCCTAACAGTGCAATAAAAGGGACGGAATTCCTCAAACAATTAAATCACAGATGTGCTTTAAACAAATACTTTTCCAAACTGGTAAACTAACAGTCTAAATTAGTTTATTTTATGTTCTGGCTACTGTGCCAGTACTTAATTCTAACTTCCATATTTTGCTTAAGGGTTATTTATTCACCAGTCTTGAATTTGTCCTGCTTTCATTTAGCTTTGATCAGAGGGCCACTTATCTAATCATATATGTAACAAGGTGATTTATCTGCCTGTTTATCTCCATGATTTAGCTTTTTGGAGCTTTGTGGGGTCTGTGGAGAAAACAAAGAGCTACATTTCATTTGTGCTGCACTTGTGAGCTTAGCAACAGATCTGATATAGTAACAATGCTAGTGAGATGAGTAAGAGAAGAGGACTTTTTAATGATTACTTTTAGTACAGAAAGAAGCATGCATATACATAATCACAAAATCAAGTAATTTATGATGAATGTCAACAAACCGTAAAGACAGAGAATAGCAATAAGAGGGTGGCTTTTGTGAACTCGATGCCACAATGCATGACGAGAGTTTACCCTTTTTAGTGATGCTTCCTGACTGACTCTGTAATGTCTATTGATGTAGATGTTCAAACTGTAGTTGAGCAAGCCTTGAAAAAGATTAGAGAATTTGGAAAAGCTCATTCTGGACAGATGAGGAAAACCATATTTGGAGGACTTGCTGAGGAAGCACCTGACTCTTATTGCATCATACAAAGAGAGTATATCACAGTGAGCCCCTAGAGCTGCTTGAGCACTTCATGACTTTTCAGAGACAGTTCAGACAGTCTGGCTTTCTACCACTGATGTGCAGTATGAAGTTGTTGCTTTTAAAGCTGCATTGTGCAAGTGCATACTCTATGGATGTCTGTTTATTGACTTTAGAAGATTTTTAAAATAGTAAATGGTTAATCAATGTTATCTCTTCTTCAGAGTCTGCAAAAATTAATTTGGCGAGGATAAAGGCAGCCTCACTGCCTAAAAAATCAACTAGAAAGACCCACTGTCACTCATAAATATAAAATACAAAAAGAATCGCTGTCTTATGCTTTTGTCAGAGTTAAACGAAGTGGCCCAGACAGCCATTCCCAGAACAGCAGCCTCCAGCTCCTTGTGGACGTTTCCAAGAGGTGATCCCCTGGTCAGGAGGGATATTTCCAAATCAGTGAAATCTCCCAATGCATATCCCAACTCTCCAAGTTCAATGTGACTTGAATGTGTCTTGAGGAGATGCCTGAAATCCATCAGCTGACTCTTTTCACTGAGAAGTAGCAGCAGTTCAGCTTCAAGCTGAGGCTGCACCCAAACACTACAAAGAAAATACATTTCATCTGTCATGTGTATGCATCAGCTCAGTTTTTTTTTTGGTCACTACCCTGTGCTCATAATTATAGCTAAGGGTTACAACACAACGCTCGCTGTAGATCGACTGGTAAGACAGAGAGCTTTAGAGACACTTATTGTATAATCCACGTGAATGCCTGCAAGGGAGGAATTAAAGAGGAAAAATCCTTTTAGCGCTTCAATTATGTGCTACTGCAAGTGGTCAGAAATTAGTAGCTGATTTGTATAGTTTCACAAATAATTTGTTTTTTTTCAACATTTTCATATGAAAGATTAATGATTAGATACGTGTTTGCTGCTTATCTTGATGAAACCTGCACTCGCACAGATCATATTTTACAGTTCACACACAGACTAAATTAATTTACAGTTTTAATGACGCTACTTATCAGCTGTTGTATCCACCCCGTGTACACAAAGGCCAATGAGCACAATTAAATTATATGAAGAAATATGGAGGAAAATACGATTTTCAGTATTAAATTTGTAATAATGAAAAGAAAACACATTTCAGGAGTATGAATTTTCAGGGTTGAATACATCTAATTCTTTATTATTTCCCTCTAATTCTTTGTTACTTCACCTCGACCTGTTTTGAGCCAAGATGAAGTACTACTGCATAAAATTAATTCACCAATATTCATCAAAGCAGCAATTCAGTGTCCAATAAAAACATGTTTCCTGTATATGACTCATCTTCAGTTGCATTTTTTCCCACTGTGCTTACTTGGGTTTTCCAAGAAGTAAATGCATCCTCTCTTTAAGTTTCATTATGATCGACAGTTGAACCCAAAATATTTTTAAAAAACATCAAGGAAGATAGGCTTTTTACTGAAACCATCTTATTATAATAACTTATTGCAAACCTAGAGGAGATTAGTAGGAGACATTTCAAAGCTTTTGTGCATTAAAATCTACAAACAAGCAAAGAAAGAAGCTGTCTAAGCAATGCAATACAAGTATTAGTCAGATCCAGCATATGCCCACATGCTTGGCCCTCGGCTAGTAGCATCACTGGTTGTTGTCTGCTTAATTTTCTTCTGAGAGATTATTTGCACTCGCTTTGAGACCCAAACAAATGCTGGAAAGCTCCAAGAGAGCATGTCACTAAGAGGGTAAATAAACAAATTGGGGAAAATCTTGACAGGTTATTACACCATGTGGGTTAAGAAGGAGAAAGTTCCAGTAATCCATTATTTACAGTTTGTTTTGGACTTCAAATTAACTGCGTTGAAAAGAAAGTCATTGCTTACAAGATTAAAAAGAGTACAGGCAAAGCGGGCCATTTTAAACGAAAAGAACTTGAGAATATGTCATGAATTTTACATGCAGTCATTTTTGCAGTAGTTTTTGCTTGTAGTTAAAGGTTCTGCTTTAGCTCTCATGTATTTCTAAAGAATGTTTAAGCTACAGCACAATGTCACGTTACTGTTGCAAAGCTCAAATATGATGCAAGGACATTAACAAGGAGTAAAGGGAAATGAGTGCATTTTTAAAAAATGAAACGAGGAGAAAGAACTAGTCGGCAATCAGTGAAGAAGAGAACAGCAGCGACAGAAAAAAAAAGTGTCTGCTGCCTAAATGACAAACGACTTGCAGCCCTAATATGAGAGACCAAGAGCCGGTGAGAGCTTTAGCAATTCATTCGTTGAAATCTCCCATCCTGTTTTTGTAGGAACTCCAAATGCTTGACAAAGCACAAAGTAATGTTTGTCTGCGTACTTGAAATCACTGAAAAATGCTCGAATGCTGATGTGGTTATTTCCATTGCTGTGAAACCCATGAATTATGAATAAAAAGTGATGAAACCTAAAGTAACTGTCTGTTCCCCTGAGTACCAATCTATATACAGCAAAATAATGTAAGGGGACAGGATGGGGGGGTGATGTGTGGACAAGTGTGTCTACTGTAGTTCACATTTACACCTGTGCTGGTCCCAGCCAGAGAAAAACACAAACACTGTTATCTCTTCAGGTTAATTCTCAGAACCAAGTGTCACGTACTTCCAACTGACATCATTTTGCAGACATTCAGTGCAACAACATTTTAAAAATGTGACATTTCTTTGGTTCCCTTTGCACATAGAAAGCGCAAGGTGTGCTTACTATGCTTCGCAGCACACAAATATCAATCAAGTCCAAACTAACATGAACCACAAGTCGCTAAATATGCTGCTTGCTCAGCATATACGCAAAAATAGCCTCCCATGCTACCTGGTTAATATAGACATCTATTTTAGAAGAAATTTGGCTGTGTGTGTTAGGGCTGTCATAATTTATTTAAACAATCTGAACTAATCACCTCTGTTTGAAAAGAAATCCTCATAACTCATCTACATGTATTTGCCTTTTTGATAGTGTCCTTAGGATTTGGGGATTTTTAATACTAACATAAAATAAGATTAATTTGAATATGGATAGTATTTGTTTTAATTGCATTCAAAACAGCAATTAATTCTGTCTCCCAAGTGATAAACTGATAGTTCACTAAATTTGCCACCACTTGATTATTATTCAATGGACACAGTGACTGTCAGTAGACAAAGTAAGAGTGAAATACATAAAACATAGCAGGAAAAAGAAGGCAACAAGGCCAGGGTGGTAGAAGGGTGCTTTATTTGTTAGACTTTGGCAGAGGCCCAGGTTCACCTTATATGTCAATGTGACGTAACTTTTAAAAATAAATCACACTCACCCTATCATTTTCCTTGCATGAAGCAAATTAGCCAAACATGAGCTTGACCATACTTCTGTTCTCGTGACCCTGATATTGTCCCTACCTTGAAAAAGTACTTGTGTAAACCCAGCTATGCCTTGAAAGACTAATTTGAATTACCTTATGTCACATAATGATCTCCATAATGATAGAACATGTAGGCTGTCAATGCTTGTAGTTTGACACCAAGAGTACGAACAGAAGTTTTTTGTTTTGCCTCACTAACATGTAAAATGTAATCAACAAGGTACAGCAAAATTTTATCAGATCGTCTATCCCATGTGGGGTACCTGTTCTTTCTCCTCTGCATTGTTTCTGAGCTTTTGTGCTCACAAGAATTTTTTTGTTTTGTCCTAATTAAGCTAATTAGCTCATCAATTAGCAAAAGTTATTTTATTTTTTACACAGTGGGGAGGCTACAGATGATCCCAGCAAACATTGCAGGGCTGTACCCCGGACGGGTTGCCAGTCAGTAATAGGTCTGTGGTTGCAGCAATATCTGGGAAATTAGTGAAATCCCTTATATGCAAACTTATGCAGAAAAGTCCTCACAGTTTCTACTTTGTTTTGTTCTTGAGTTTTGTTCTCAAGAATATGCCATATTTTCCCTCATGCTATGTATAGCAGTAATAGGACATAAAAGCATTTTAATCAAGCCACACTGCTTTTACAATAATCTAAATAGTTACACATGTAATTCACACATACACACAAGTCAATTCTTATGATTTTTAACTTTCTTTAAATCTATTTTTACTATGTATATGTGTCCAGACATGAAATATGTCAACTGTTGAGTCACAGTTAGTTGGCCATTTTTTTTTTACAATGTTATGTTTTTAACCATCCTGGCAGCATGGCTCTAGTGGTGGAAATATCTGTCTATCAGTTGGTCAGTTGATTGGTCAGTGCTTTGGTCCAGGCTGAAATATCTCAATGACTACTTGATGGATTGCTTTGAAATTTTGTACAAACACTGATGTTGCCCAGAGGATACAGCCTATTGATTTTTGTGTGCCACCATGAAGTTCGCATTTATGATTTTAAGTGTGCTGTCTTGACAGCTAAGAATTGGCATGGAATTGGATGTAGACATTTATGTTCCCTTCAGGATGAATTCTAACACTTTGGCAATGCCTTGATTCTTTGCTTAGCGTCACCAGCTGGTAAAAGTGCAATTTGCCCCAGGAGCAGAAATTATTGACTTGTCCGTCAGCTTCGACTGTGTTGTTAAAATGAAATTATCCAATGTTAATATTCTTCGGTAAGACTGTGAACATGGAAAGCATCAAATCTGCAAACTATCACCAATTTAGCAATGTTATTGTGAACATTTCAACATTTAGCTCAAAGCTCCACTCTGCCAAAGCACAGCTTCACAGAATTGCTAACATGGCTTAGTGTTGTTTAATTACAGTTTAAACACCAATTTAATTTTTAAAAAAGTATTTACATGTTATTTGCAAAAACCCCATAACATGTTTTCAAAAACACCAATTATTTTTGATAGTTCTTTTAAAAAAATGCAGCTCTGTTAGCTGTAACACGCTTCATGGCATCTTGCCCTTGTCAAAGTACATTTTCACTTACAAGTATGTAGGTTTGAGTGAAAGTAGGCTAGCAGAAATGGCCTCACACTGTAAAATATTTTTTTCTAAAAAAAAAAAGGTGTTACAAAAGAAAAAAATAAACAGCAATGCTGTACAAAGAACAAACCTCAGTTCCCATGACTAAAAGGACAATGATCTAATTTCAATAGTAAGTTATGATATCCACTGAAGGTAACTTAAAACTTATTATTTCTATGGTATGTATTATTAACTGAAAGTACCAGTCACTCAAGTAGAATGTCAGAATAAAAACCAGTTACTGAACAGATATTTTCCAGTTCATGAAATGGAAACATTCTGCAATTTGGCTAGCAAGCAGTACTTATTCCATTGCAACAGTTCAGTAATTACATGTACTCATCCATTTCTTCAACTTACTCAGGTTGGGTTACAGTGACAGCAGGCCAAGCAGGGCATTCGTTGTCGCTCTTACCTGTAATGCTTCCCAGCTCGCCCTGGGGGATTCAAAGGTGTGGCCAGGCCCGATGAAATATGTAATCCCTCCAGCAAGTTCTAGGTCTACGCTGGGGTCTCATCCCAGTTATGCATGCTCAGATAACGCCCCGAGGAAGGTGCCCAGGAGGGCCCTGAACCACCTCAGTTTGTTCCTTTCAACTCAAAGTCTGCTCCAAGCTCTTTTCAGATGTCTGGGTTTCTCGTTCTCTCCCTAAGGCTGTGTTGAGCCACCCTAGTGAGGAATCCTTTTTTGGCTGCTTGTGTCACCAATCTGATTCTTTTGGTCACTACCCAGAGCTCACGACAGCGGGTGAGGTTGCGATGTGGATCAACTGGTACATAGAGAGTTTTGCCTTTCAGCTCCTGTTACACCACAATGGTCCAGTACAATGCCCATAATACTGCTAATGCTGATGGCCTCAGACTTAAAGTTACTGACTGTCATCCCAAACTCTTCACACTTGGCTACAAATCACCCCAGGGTGTGCTGAATGTCCTGGGGTGATTGCATGATGAAGATCGTGAGATCCTGTCCATGAATATCACAAATGGGATTGCAGAAAAGGGGCAATCTTGGTGGAGTACAACACCCACCAGAAACATGTTTTACTTTGTGCTGACAATACAAACACAGCAACCATTTTTGTTGTGCACAGACTGGATGGCATATAGCATTGGCCCGTGTACCCCATACTCCCACTATGGGACGTGGTCATAGACCTAGAACCACTGTTTGATGGCCGGAACAGAATCAAGATTCAAATGAGCCTTCTTTCCAGCTTCGAAGAATGAACATTCCCAGGAAGGCTGTGCAGTGTAATATCCAAACCATGCAGTTCCCCTTTTTGAAAATGTGAACTACCACCCTGCTATGTCAGTCCACAGGCACTGTCCCTGACCTTCAGGTGACACTAAAGAGATGTCTCAGCCAAGACGGCCCAACAGTCTCCAGAGTCTTCAGTATCTCATGGCAAAACTCATCTACACCTGGTGCCTTGGCCCTCAGGAGTGTCTTGACCACATTAGCAACCTCTGTGAGGCTTCCCCCGAGTCCACAAGGTGCCCTTTCCACCACCCCAAAGTATCCCTCTGCTTGTCATGGCAGCAACCTAAGAACCCTATGGTGGACACTGACGGTGAAGGAGACCATCAAGATGAAGGAGGAGGCTTTTTGGCCTTGCCTGTACAGATTTCCGGCAGCAGCAGACAGGTCCAGGCAGCTGTGGCAGTTGTGGAAGCAAAAATCTATGCCACTTTCTGGTGTGGGAGGAGTTTGGGGAGACTACGGAGAAGGACAGTCCAGCAAATGCAGATCCTATTTCCCACCTCCAATATTATCAAAGGACAACATGGGTAATATTAGAGAGAACCTAATCAACATTAAATGTGGCTCTAAAGGCAGCTGGAAAGATATAATTACAATGTTTAATATTTTACCACCTCGTCTAAATAGCAATAGACATTCTATATCCACATTACCCCCTGTGTCTGGATATTTAATTTAACTGACAATTGTCAACTGTATAGGGTATCAACTATATAGACTACATTGCATTGTCTGGAAAGTATGATTGGTGCCAGGGTGTGCCAGCCCTCCCTGTGTGAATTATCATGGGCCCTAGGTTTTCTATTTCCAAAGCTTTAGGAATTAGTTCAGCAGGCAGATGAAGACAGAACAGATACAATCTCCTGGAGGTAGAGCAGCAGAGCATGTAGAAATGATTATTTCAGGAAGTAGATATTTTATATCTGCTTGTGTTTGGGGAATATTAGTGTCAGAGTAAAGCTACACAGTGTTCCTTGGTTTTTCAGTGTAACCTTATAAATAAGATTAACATACATGTAGGCATTATGGTGTGTATGAATGAATCATCTCGGCGGGCGGGTGGATGAGGCTATATAGACATAGGTTTTGGGTGGGTGACACGCTCTGAATCAAACCCAGAGAAATAAATCATAGTGACACACTGTGGGCAGAGTAGTAGCCTGTAGGTACCTGTGTTGTTTTTCACTTGATCAGCAAGATTGAGATAAGATACAAATGTATAAGAGAAATGTTTGCATACAGGTACAATGGAGAAAAAAGAGAAATTATTAGTCACTGTGAAATTCAGTGAGACAGCACAGAACTTGTTTTCATTTTTCAGTCCAAGTGCTCGGGGTTTGGACAACACAAGATATGAGGTGCTTACATTTAGTGTTAAAATACATTTCAACCAATTCCAGAACACATTCTTACCATAGCTGTAACATATGGTGGCCCTGAGAGCTTACCACACTGCAGCTTGCAAGATAAAAACAAAAGAAAAAACAAGCCAATTAAGAAAACATCCACGCTAATTTGACAACACTGGTGCAGCATTTTGAGAAAAATATGTTGCAAATACAGAAAGAGGAACAAGTACAGAGTTAAATTGCAAATACTGAGAGCACCGCCAAATGAATAAATGCTGCAAATGTCGTACACCTAACCAAATATCGAAACACGCTGCATATACAGAAATGTCAGAAATGCAAAACATTCAAAACAACACATGCAAAGAAAACACTACCAAAATGGTCTTGACATGATTTTTGTTACCACGGTGACTGATGAAGTTGCAGAAGTTGGCTATTCATCAGCGGTGCTGAAAATAATTGAAAACCTGTAATATCTAAGTCTTCTTTTTGTTGTTTGCATTCTAGTGGCATGATTATTCATTGTAGATTTCTTCTGTAACCTTATTATTAGCCTGCAAATTCAAATAAACTATGGAAATGCACATAATTAACTCAAACAGGCTATATTAGCTGGTTTTAACCAAGTTAGTTAGATTGGACAAGCGCCGTTAGAATTAAGCAACTGGGAAATTGATGATTGTAGACATGGCATGATTCTTTAATCTTAAAAAAAGTACAGTGATTATTAATAGTGTAATTCTTTCAGGTTGTGTGTACAACGTGAACACATTCAACCACTACCGTTGCTTAAGCACCAGCATCTTAGACCAAAACAAAGAAACATGTCGACCCATTGTGTACATGACAGCTAATGAAACAGTAATCCAGCCACAACCATTAGTCCATGCCTAGCAGTATACAATACACTAAATTGCCATAGAAAGCTGTGGTCAACTTGAGTAACAAATCATACCTACTCAGCTGTGTGTGTGTTGACAGACCAAGTCCACGTGTTTGAAAAAACACACACACCAGAGTTGAACAAATGACAGTGGAAAAGAAGTAGCAGACAAAAATCTGAAAGGTAAAGCCTCTCATACAGACCTGAAATAAAACATGAATTAAGAAAATCACATAAATAAATTCAAGTGTTCTCACCTTCTTTGGATTTTTAGAGCACCAACTGATCCTTGGACTCCACTTTTGCTTTTCCATTGTGATGTTAGAGGTTTATCTCAATGTTTAGAAGTGCAGGGAGAGCCAACAGTTTCAAAGGAAGGGATTCACATGCACTAATGTGCACTAACATGGACCAACTGCCAAAACATATAACAGAGAAAGTAGATATATAACATTCACAGGAGGGGGACTTCAGTCTCTGCAGAGGATGCCATTACCCCTCCATATCTTTATGCAGCAGAAACACGATTGCTGCTGCAACAGTGTTATATGTATGTTCAAAACCTTCCATACTGCACCTTTAATATGATTTACATTACATTAGATACACATTTATTTCATAGCTACAGCAGTGACTTTGCAGATTTACAGTGCGCACACACAATAGATCACCTTAAAATATAATACATTTTACATAATCACTACATATCAGTGTATAAAATATTTTAAATGATCTCCTCCTTCATCAGTCACAAGGTTAAAAACCATGTACACATCCATGCATACATAACTGTAATGCATGCATACTGCAATGCACACATTCAGTAATATAAATCTGTGCAACAAGCCATTACATGCGACGGGGTGTGTCTTACACTGTGGTATTTTTACTCCTTTAGTAGAGAATTTGAATAATTCTTTTACCACTGCGTCTGACATAAGCACTGAAATATAGAACAAACTATGACATTAAAATTTAATACACCAATGTTCCTTATATTAAACATGAGCCCGTATTAGCTGTATTTTGCCCCTTGTGAATACAACACAGAACGCCACCAAGTTGAACAAAAAGCCCGATCATGTGCTACAAGAAGGAAATTTGATTGAATGCTACTTCAGCGGAGACTCTGTGCAAGCTATTCATCATTGCTTTGCGCATAATAATACACGTAACAAGTGCCGTCAGATGCTATGGTCTCCATGGAGACTAATAAATGATACATTACAAGATAGATAGATAGCTGAAGAGGAATACAAAGACGAATCTTGCTAACTGCAACAGTTTATGTTTCATTATGAAGTGAAACAATGGGGAGATCACACCTTTTGGCTTGGAACACAATCACTCACAATGAAGGGCCCGACAATACCACTCTCATTTAGAAAGCGATCAAAGCCTCTCTCTGAGTGAGCAGGCATTTTGGTTCCTCAATGTTGTTTTCAATTTCACCAGTATGCAAATTTTTTCTCCACATTTCCTTGGGAAGTAATGAGGAAAATAAGAAAGCTCTAACCCCAGATGAAAAGGAAATGGCTTTTGAAATGACACGCACGCACTATATTGTGGTAGCACACCCAAAAAATAAAGAGAAACACACACTGTCATGAAATATTGACTATAAATGAAACAAAAAGAAGATTATACCACACTTTTGGTGGTGGTTTGTGCAAGCATGATAAATCGCATTCTGCATTTCTATAGTATTTTATGAGGAAATTATCACTCTAATGAATGGCCCTTTTTATTGTCCGTTGAGCCTCAATGTTGTATCAGTACATAATGATAATTGCAATCAAAACAGAAAAGATGAAAAGAGATATTTACATTGGGAATACAACAAATTAAGCATGCAGTGTACAGTTTTTAATGATCAAAAGTGTGAACAAAAAAGTTGGTGTTGAGCACAGACATCATATAAAATACATTTCAATTTCAAATGTGCATATTTACCAAGCAGTGTTTTATAAATGGAGAAAAGCAGAGAACGAGCATGTCACAGTCTCATTTACTGGTTGAAAATAGGTCAGTAGACAGTAATGTACTATCTTGAATCAAGCAAATGGAGTCTAGACTGGTTTAATTTATCACCTCTTAAATGGCAGAGCTGAATAAAGTCTTGGTGCCAGCGTTACATTGCATTACTTATGGTGTACATCCACAGAATCACATCACTGTGACGGGAATTCTCTCCAGTGAGGAGAGAAGAGACATAAAGATGGTTGCAAAAACTTCAAATGATGAATTATGTTGAATGACTTCATCTATACAGTATTCCTTATGCACAGGACATGGAGCATATTTCAGCATATAATAGATGTCAGAAAGACAGATCAATCATGATTCTTTTCATATTTAACAATGTTTATGTGAATACACAGAAACAAATTTGCCACTTCTGAAGTTTAACTTGAACTAATATTTCAGTATAGCTGAGAATAATGGCCAAACAGAGAGTTTTATTCCTCTGGTTGTCTGAAGGATGATGGTCACAGTAATGCATGGCGGCAGATCTTATATTGTTTCACACAAGCGTCAAAACATATTGATTTTCAGTGTGAACCTGTCGGAGAGTACAAACCACAAGCCATAGTCTCAAAGAAGATATACTTGTATACCATAAACAATCTATGAACACTGCCTCCTTTATTAACCTTTATTCACACAGAGAAGAGTTTCTCCCGAGCAAACGCTGCTGGTGAATAATACAGCCTCCTTTAAAACATTTACCATTCAATTTGCTTGTGTCTGTGATTCTGCATACAAACACTTTAAGTACAAATACTTCAGCTTGGATGGACTTATATAAGATGAGGTTTATAGGGAGTAAGTAAACCAGTGAGTCACTTTTGAGCAAAGCCGAGCAGTCCTTTATATGTCAGACATTTATTTACAGAAAGTTACATTTACAGCGAGCCAAAGCGAGAGAAATGTGCTCTTCAGTTCACCTCACAGTTTGGCTGTTGAGATTGATGTGTATGGTTTTAAGCGAGAAGGAGATGTTGGAACCAGAGGGTGGACTGCAGCTTTGCAGCTATCAATTAGAAAAATACGCAAATCCATTTGTATGGGTTATTAAAAGGCAATGCCCTCTCGGGGACGTCTGACGCGAAGAACTATGATTGTAATTTTACTTTGCTTTGATGCGATTGGCAGTTAAAAAAAAGGGGGGGGGATTGGATCTATATTATACAGAGAGCACTGGCATATTGCACTGAATGAAGATGCATGATTTGAAAGGTAAAGTGCTCTTTAATTGGGTACAAAACTGCAGTTGTGATTTTTGAAGCAAATTCAATTGAGATATTTATGTAGCTCTTTCGCCACCTTAGTGTGTGGTACTGCTTCTGCTGAGTGGGAGCTTCGTTTAGAACCATCTAATAAGAATTAATCTCATTCTCTCCCTGTCACACCTGTCTTGCAAAGGCCCATCTGCTGCCTAGAGACTTGTTTAATTGTTTTGCTTAGACTCTGTCACATGTAGATGTGTTTGTGTCCATGCTTACATGCATGTGTGAACCTTGTTGAAGGCTGCTGCCCTGGAAAAAATAACAGATAAACAGTGCTGCTTGAGATGGCAGGGAGAAAATCAATAATTGCCTTAAATAACCCTTCAGTAAACCCCTGAAATAAAAATCAGATTGCAGACAAGTGTAATTAAGTGAAGATTAGATGATGCCGAGTGTTTAATTTGTTTTTAATTATTATTTGTCTGTGTGTTTTTAGTGGTAATAGTAGACATTGAGGGTGTCATTAGCAGTATAGAATAATATATTGCACATTTTGATGGAAAAAATATGTCTTTTATTAATTTAAATCAAATTGCATAGAACATGTGTAATATTTAATGTATGGTGTGTATATATATGATTTGCATCATATGGAAACCATTAGTGTTTCAGTTATTCCCTATTATTTCTAAGTGCTTATTTTAGTCTGACATGATATAAGTGGGAACTATTTTTGCTATTAACCTTTTTTGACCTTCAATCCTTTCAGTTATGATTCCATGCTCCCAATTTTCATTGTCAAGACAAAGAAACAAGGGTATCTTTTTTGGCAGATCTTGAAATTGTAATCTGGTATATGCTAGCATTAGTAAAACGCAAAATTTGGTCTAGCTCCTACAAATACCGTGTGTTGTTCATGGGTGATGTCGTTGAAGAGTTGAGGACTCTAGTTTATTCTTCTTCTGGCCATCTTGCATGCTGTTTTGGTTCAACATACAACATAAGCTCTAAGAGAAGAAAATGCATTTGTTCTATGTTGCTGTGAGTTTGTGTCGTAGAATTTTATATTGCTTCAATGTTAGTGAATTTAATGGCAGCTTTCGTTTTGATTGTTTTGAATATCACTGTGCAATTTCCAGTACTTTTTTTGTGCTTTTTCAAGTGCTTAGATCCTGGAATTGATTATATTTGTGTTTTAATTTTTGGGAAAGCCTCGATAGAGTAGAGAAAATGGTGAATGTGAGGCTGTCTAGCTGAAGTACACCCATCAGCCACAACATTAAAACCACCTGTCTAATATTTCCCTTTCGCACTGCCAAAACAGCTCTGAACAGTCGGACCATGGACACGGGACCTCTGGGAGTGTCTTGTGGTGTCTGACACCAGGATATTGGCAGTGGATCCTTTGGGTTCTGTGGGTTGTGGGGTGGGGCCTCCGTGGATCGAGCTTCTTCAAGCATTCAGCAGATGCTAGATTGGATTGGAAGCTGGGGAGTTTGGAGGCCAGGTCAGTGCCTCAAACTCCTCTTTGTTGTGTTTCCTGAACTGTTCCTGAGCAGTCTTTGCAGTGGTGCAGAGAACATAGAGGACGCTGCCGTCTAGGAATACCTTTGCAGTTGGTGTGGATGTGATTGGTCTGTAACAATGTTTAGGTGACTGGTATGTGTCAGAGTAATTTATATGGATCCAAGATTTCCCAGCATTGTAACAACATAATCCATGTCATTCCCCAGCCCCTGACAGTGGTTTCAATGTTAGCCTGGCTGGTGTATGTCCAGTACTGGTTTACATTTTCTTATATTTAGGGATAACATTGCCAAAAAATGCGCCACAGATGCTATTAGTGAGTGACTTGTATATGCCCCACTGTTGGAAATACACCTATGGCTCCTTATAATGAAGTTGTTCTCTGTTCAGGCGGTGTATATATCTGAATGCTGACTTATTCTCGAGCAAGTTTTGTGTCCAGATTTAACCACTGCAGGAGTAAGCATGCATGGAAGTATGGATTATGAGTTCCAAAGTCATATTTTCCTTTTGGGTGGGAATCACCAGGATATTAGATCCCAGGACCAGACTAATGAGCAAATTGGTTCCTTTGCTTGTTATTGCTTCGTGGAACAGACAGTCTGGTTATTCAGTAAATTCTGTCTGACTAGAATCGAGAGAGAAGATTGTGAACACAAAACTTTCACTGCACCATGTACCAAGAAATTGAAGAGGAGAGGAGCTGAGGACATTTACATTTGGGTGATGAATAGGCATTAAGGACACATTAGTTATAAGTTGTAAGATGTGATTATGTTGACAAGAAGCTTTTTTGTTTTTTTTTTTTTTTGCTTTTGAGTTTCAACTAAGAGTTCTAAGCATAGATCAGCTTAATTATTCATGGTGATAACATCCAATGTGACTGATGGGTTATTGAAAGTAACTGTATCTTTCTCTCACACACACATTAGTCAGCCATTAAATTCATACTAGTTAATTAACATTTTATTTTATTATTATTATTATTATTATTATTATTATTATTATTATTATTATTATTATTATTATTATTATTTATTATTATTTTTTTTACTGGTTGTAAGATGTGCACTGAACATACTGTTGAGTCATCCTTGCTGGTTTTCAGTCTGGCATGTATCCATGAGTAGAAATCTTCACACCATGTACTCTGTTGTAGCTCACATATTTAAGGAATTTCTAAAGCAAACATACAAATGCATAACACAGTGTGTGAGTCCAATTACTATATATATATATATATATATATATATATATATATATATATATATATATATATATATATATATATATATATATATATATATATATATATATATTGGCCTTTTGCAGCTTTATTTGACAGTTATAGTGAGAGAAGAATGGGGAAATGACCTGCAGCAAAGGGCCACTGGCGATAATCGAACCCATGACCGCTGCATGGGGACTATGGCCCCAGTTTATGGGTCACCTGCTCAACCTGTTGAGCACATTGTCTTTCACTTTGTTGTCTAACAGCCTTCCCAAAAAGAGGAATTATCTTATAGAGCTGTGTGGAAATAGAGTCCAGTGTTATGGGTTTACTAACAGAAATTGATAGGTCAGGGATTTCAGTTGTTGACAATGTTCCCTGCAACTCTTCCCGTGGTATTACTGAGCAAAGTGGACTCTTATGGAGGACTACGCAGGTGGTTGCATTGTTTTAATAGCATGTAAATATATAATATGTAAATATTCTGCTGTTATCCCCTTTTTATACTAATGCGTGCAGTATGTATAGGGGTGTACATACACTGTTTTGCATTTTAGGGTACATCTGGTCAGAACATGATTCAGTTCGAGAATACTACACTCACAGACACAGAAATGACTGGTTGCCATCTTCCCCCAAGTCTGGCATATTCTGACCTCTCTAACACAATCTGCTCTCTCCCTCCTGGAAGAAGTGTTATTGGGATGAGAACCTCTTCCATCCCAGCACCTACACACCAAGATAGAAAGACTGTTATTTTGAATCTTGGCACCTTTTTTTTTCCTCCACTTTTCCACATTCTCCAGCACCAACTGGCCTGGCCTACCCCCACATGATTTGTCTATTTATTGCTATACTTTGTAATGTGTTTGTACAGTTGGTCTTATTTATTGGTGGAGCGTTCTACTGCAAACACACCAAAGTAAACTGCATTGTCTGTATTTATTTTACCCTTAAAATTAAGCTTTTCTCATTTCTTCAACTGTCTTTGCTTATGTAGGCTTACAGGGACATTAGACACAAGATTAACAGTATTTTCTTTCCAAAAAACAGTTGAGGCAGAGACAATTTGGGACTAGAAGTGAAGTAAAAGTGTTGAATAATGATGCGATTTGAAACAGCTCAGGTGTTTGTTACAAAAGTAGCATTCAGGAATAGGGTAGTTATTCAATTTGCCCACAAAATGCATGAAAAAAATCACAACAATGTTCCTCAAGGGAGATGGGAAGGTATTTGGATATTTCACTGTCTATGGTGCGTAACATAATTAAAAGATTCAAGGTATCTGGAGGAATTTCTGTGTGAAAAGGGCAAGGACGCAGCCTAATCTGAATACCCATGATCTCTGATCAATCAGACGGCACTGCACCAAGAACTACCATTTATCTATAAGTCATATAACCACATGGGCTCAGTATTACCTTGGTAAACCTTTGTCAAGTACTGCAAAGTGTAACTCCAATGTCTACACTCACGAATGTTAGTCAAAACTTTACAATGCAAATGTCTCATATTAACAGTATCCAGAAGAAAGTTCTCTGGGATAAGAGGCATCTGCAATGGCCCATCACACAGAGGAAGCATGTATTGTGGTCAGACAAATCAATATTTCTGTTCTTTTTTGGAGGAAATAGACGCAGTGTGTGGACCAAAAAAGAAAAGAAAAAAAAAAAAACATTCAGTCCAAGTCCCAAGACCAAAAGCCATACAGTGTAACGGTATCTGACTGTGTTGTGCCCTTTGCAGGGATAACTTGCACATCTGTGGAGACACCATTGATGCTGAAAAGTACACTGAGATTTTGCGGCAGCATATGCTCTCTTGAAGACGACATCTTTTCCAGGGACACCCATGCATATTTCAACAGGACAATGCAAAACCGCATTCTGCATGCATTACAAAGGCCTGGCTGCATGAGATGAGGATGCGAGTGTTAGACCAGCCTGTCTGCAATGCAGGCTCGTCCCCAATAGCGAATATGAGGCTTGTTTTAAAATGCAAAATGTAACAATGAAGGCCCCATATTGTTGCACACCTTGAAGCTTGTTTGCAGGAAGAATGAGACAAATTTACATTTGAAACATCACTTGGTTTCTTTAGTTGCTAAACATTAACGTTAACTGCTGTGAGAAGAAATAGCAACATTGCAAAGCAGTATAGACTTTATTTTTCCACTTTCACTGCTGTCATTCTTTCTCATTTTGGGTTGTGCAGTGTGTGGTAAAGCAGTAGTAAATATGTGCTCTGAGTAATGTAACATTACAGGGCCATGTGGTAATAACAAAAAAAAATATTAAAACAGTTTTAATTATTGAAAAACGATTGTGAAAATATAAGAAATATTCTCTGCTCTGTGGCTGTGGGCTAAGTTACTTCTATTAAAATAAACACACAAACTTACACTTATTGGTGGGCATGTCCTGCCAAAGGTGGCAATGGATAGCAACTTGGTCCCTTTTACCTGTAACAGTAGATCATTTGTGAATCCCAGTTTGTAAAAAATCCCTGGTTTAAGGGCTACGATGATAGTTGTTGGTTGTGATTTTGAGCTTTCCATCAGTGTGGCTCTTCACAAAATCAAATGACATCTTCTTAGTCTCATCACTCTTGAGAAATTTAAATTAGGAGACTGAGTTCTACAAATTCTGGTACCCAGGGAAGATGCAATTGCTGGGCGAAGGCATAGCTAGCTAGCAAACTGTCAGCTGTACTAAGTCTAGAAACTTGCAATTAAGCAGGAGGACCATTGATTCTAATGTGCTCTCATCTTTGACCATGATTTCTGGCTTGCCTGCAGCACAAAAATGATGAAAAACTAGATGAAAAACACTCAAACTCCACAATTCATTGCTACATAGTTCACAGTCTTTTCACATGTTTTCATCAATATCTTTTTAAAAGATGTATATTTTGTTTACAAAAATCCCTGCATTTCTTTTACAAAGACTTTAAATGCTCGGCTTACTTTCATATCACTTGCTAGAGATGCATATATTTTTCAAAACATTCCAGCAGTAATTGCTCATACGATAGCATATCTAAACTTACCAATATAATCGTCACAGTCAGAGGCTTCTTCTGTTTTCCTCCTGGAAGTCAGAGACTTGCATACATAAACATATTGTTGCCCTAAATAATGCAATTCATCATGTTGAACAGCACGTGCATTGCAGTTTTCCTAATATGACTATCATGCAGCTAATTATTGTGTTTAATGGGGACTATAATCACTTCTTCCATTACAGCACACTGTTACTTCTGCGAGCAGTGAAGAGGCAAAACAAAATTTAAAGCAGAGTTGAAAATTGATACTTGCAATGATCTTTTGGCATTTAATTCTCATAGAATGGGATTAGTTCTAATGTGGCAGTGGAGTTTGATAGAAATTAAATGAGAAATTAAATGCTAAAAAGCATCCGGTTACTGTGGGAGTTTAGGGAGTAGATTCTGGGGTTTTCATATGTGTTCACTTTCACACCATGTGCAGGTTTCATAAAACAGACAATAAAAAAAAAAATCATCTGTGACTGCTATAGCATTTCTGCATGGCTGCCTCTTAAGCTGTGAGTCTTCACATACTGGAAATGTGTGAAGCTTCAACTTTTTTGGGGGCCTATCGCCTCCCTCCATACCCAGGTAGCTGCATGTTTCCTCAGGCACCCAAAGCTCCGGACTTCTCCAGACATGAGGTGATAAGCAGTATCTGTGTTGCAGCCAAACCTGCCTGAGCCTCACAGTAGCTGAAACTGAAATGTGAATACCTTCCTCTACCCTCCTTTTTTTGCATCCCACTGCCCCCCTCCCTCATAACATAATTATATCTGCTCTTTCTTCCTCTTTGCCCACACCTTTACGCAAATTTGTCTCAGATTAAAACACAGAATTTCTTAGTGCGCTGCCAAGGAGTCTGGCTGGAGATGTGACAATCTGAGGTTTGAACATCCTTTTTGTCATGTTCATGCTATGGTGCCGAAATCACGCTGGGTATCCGTCCAAATTGTGTCTTACTTATGCTCCCAGTGCTTCTGTATAATGGAACTTCTCATTCATATAGACAGTGGTTATACTCAAGATGTCTACAACTATAACGCATTCAGTCAATGGTATGAAACACAAAAACGCCATCGCTAAGTGAATTTTAAAGCCGATTTTCTCACATTATTTCGAGCAGTGTCTCCGCGGTGTTTCAAAAATGGTGTTATGTTGAATAACACTACTGATCAATGATGAATCCCAAATTTATACACGTGTTTTAGCCATAAAAGTAAAGCTAAATTGATGGATATAAAGCATCTACTCCCCATTCCTCGACTGAACAACAATTTAACATAATTCAAGACTTTAAAGGCTGCATTCAGACTAATCCAAGCCCTAAGTGAAAAAAATACGACTTCACATCTAATTGAATGAGGCCAATTTGGCGAGACAGTGAAGGAGCCAACACAGAGGGCACCAGTGAAAAGACACAGGATTGTTTGGCTTAAAAAAATAAAAACACCGGACTACATCAAGATGTCCTCCAGCAAAAGGCAGCAGCGGGCAATTAAATACTCTCAAGTGCACATTACTGGTTAATTAGGGCCTGTATTATGATTATTGGGGGTGAGGCTGGAAAAAAGAGCTGGATGTTGTCATTGTTATTTTTTGCTTAAGACAGGTTTTAGTCAGACTCCTTTGGGAGAAGTTTTAACACCGATTTCGTTCTTATTCCATGACTTTGTTCTGATCTGAAACATGCTGACTGTGAGTGTTTACACTTTCTACTACAAAGTTTCTAATATAATCACTTCTGTGCAGGCATTTCTTTAAAATTGATACGAACACACACACTTTATCATTCTTTCTTTCACAGTCTTTTACAGCCAGTTAAATTAATCACAAAAAAAGGTTCCCTCTGAGTCTCCAGCTGTTGCTCCAAAACGCACCTGGTTAACATTCCGGGTTATGTGACTGGGACTCATGTAGATTAATTAGTTTAATTATGACAGAAAGTCAGTCTCATATTTAGTCAGCACCATTAGATGGAAATCAAATAAGGTATGGAATGTGGGGATGGAGGAACAAATATCACAGTTCTCAAGTTCCACACATGCTACAGCTGCTGTCCATGGCCAAGCCCCAGATTAATGCACAGGGAAGTGCCACATGTGTAAAAAGGCCAGATTATGTAGATTTCCCCCCAAAAAATATTCAAATTTGGTAAATGGATTTGTGCAAATCAAAGTGCCCTGTATCTGGTGATGCTATGCGCTCCCCAGTCAGTAGTGTAACGCAATTCCATTTTAAATTTAATATATCCACAAATTTGCAGCCGAGAAATAAATGAAATGTCTGCTCTGTCAAGCACCTTCTCCATCAACGGGAGCAGCGTTCATGAGAGGGCAAACCGGACTGTAACTCAGAGAATCAATTGGTCTCGTTATCATTTTGACTTTAATGCGTTGCATACATGCCGCTTTCGCAAACACATTATAAAATTAATGATTTCCGCCATTTCCAAAGTAGAAAATTATATGTTCAACCAATGTACAATATGTCTTTCACCCTGGAAGATTGTGGCTCATGAAATAACAATGAACTGACTTCACTTACAGCATGCATGAGATGTCTGACTACCTGGGGGTCACGGTTATCTGCAGGATTCTCATTATATTGCATCGAATTTGGTGTCAAACATCATACTAAGTTATGGTTTGGATTATCAGCTTGTGCTAATTTGAATTTAGGACAATAGCATAGTGTTTGTGATGAAAAAGATGGAAACAATGACATTAATTTTATCTGTCTGTATTATTGTCCACTGGCTAAATTTCCATAATGTTGTTTCTACACACCTGATTGTGCAGTTCTCCTGAACTTTCATTGAAAACTGGATCTTTTGATAGATATATAATGGTGCAGTCTTTGCCCAACTGTCTCATAGAAATGTCATGGCTGTCCACAAAATTTGGCATCCTGTTATCTCTTTATATTGTAATCAGCAGTGAGGTGAAAACACTGTAATGTTAGCAACTCTTTATTCAAAATTAGAGCATAGCTTCATTTCACCTCTGTCATATTTGCCATAAATACATTAGATGGCTTTTCACTGAAGGATCTCGGAGTGGCCCGGATATTTACTGCAGTAGCCCCTTAACTCTTTCTTTCAGTCTTTGTGTTTCCATTGTGGTGTAGGATCCAACAGCTTCAACCATGACACTAACTCTTGAGTGTGCAAAAAAAACCAAAAAAACAAATAGCAGTTACTGGATATCGATCCAGTTCTATGGGCATGTAGAAACTGCAACAGTGGACGGTTTCTTATGATAGCCTATAGGGTGAATTTTACATTGTTGATAGAGACAAGAGCTACTTGGCAAGAACATTGAGCGGTGCTGAAAAATGTCAGCAGTCAGCATTGAGAGCCAAACAGCAATTTTTCAGGGTCGCATAGAAGTAACTACTTCTTTCTACCTTCAAATCAGCCCTGAAAGAAGTTCTATGGGGATGGTTTCTATGGTCAGAAAATGCACAAAAGCTCCAGGCCACCGTAAAGCAGCCCACTAGTTCCTAGAATGGAAATAGCCTAATGTCTAGTAAATAATGAAAAAAAGAAAGAAATATAGAATTCAGCTCCACTCCTACAAAGTACATAGTGTACATCTACTGTTACCTGTGTGATTTTCAGTGCTAAAATAATTTGGACACTGGGTGTGATTTAGTCCCCATCAAAGGGGAAAACATCAACCCTACCTGCAGAATACTTGAGAGTAATTTTCCTCATACATTTTCTATTGTTAGCAACTGATAACCACTGTGGCTTAGACATATAAGCAGTGCTTCAAACTGCAGGGCATTAGTGTAGTCTTCAGGCCTAATACTAAGTATTTCAAAATAAAGGGAGTTTTCATTTACCAGAAGAAACAATATTAATAGATGTCAATACTGTATGTTGTAATGTACACCATTTTCTGTGCCTTTTACTAATAGATTTTGTTATTATATTTAATTTTCAGATTCTTTTGTTTTCCTATTAATGTCTTAGCAATTTTAAATTTTGTATTGCCTAATTAGTAATGGATCCAATCTTATTATTGAGTAATGTTAACGGAAAGTTAATTAAATGTAATATTAATTATAACCTTTATTAAAAACCTTTGCCTTATGTAACCTCTAGCCTCACTGACCAATTAATTTCATGTTTTATTGCATGTTCTATACCCTAATCCTGGTTTCAATTCCGCAATAGCAATAACTGTGAATAACGTGATTATGAGATTACATCACAGTTCTTCTTTCTTATTATCATAACCAGATATATATTTTAGACACAGAAGCAGTGCTTATCTCAGATATGGTACTGAATACATTCTTTTTACTGCTTAGAACTGATGAAGGAGAAAGAGAAATAAAATGTAAAAATTAGTATTGCACTCTTCGAGTATTATAGATTGTTTGTTCCACCGTATTTATTGACAGTGTTCTTCTCATTCTTTTGTAATTTTTTTTTTTCTGACAGCATATTCCCAATTTACAAATCAGTGCATGAAATGTGACCACTGTCCTCATTTTTCTGATTCATCCACCAGAGTGTCAGGATGTCAGATTCACACTCTGATTATAGATTACCCTTTTGTGACATGCTTGAATAAACCTTGTCTCCTCTTCATTTTTATGCAGTGCCAGTGCCCCTTTTTTCGTGTGCTTGTCCATGGACAACATGGAGGGTGCTTTTGCTGTGACTGAATATGGTGGACCATTAAAAGGTTACAGTCATCAATTGTGGTTAAGAGAAGGATGGTACATGGGAGGATGGAGTGTGAAATTCTGTTTTAAAGGGAAAGACTATACAACAGGAGATGTCGAGGATTTAGGTCACACCAGATTAAGATAAATGGTCGCCTCAGAGAACCAAATCAGTTTCGCAGTCCCAGCCAGAATGCCATTACAACATCGGAGCGCACACATGCACACGCAAATACACACAGGGCCGATAGTCAACAAACATGTTTCACGCTCGTCATGCAGCGATTAATCTTTTAATTTTGTCTGACTGTTAAAAAAATAAATAACAACAGTTGTGTGCTTCTGTCCGTCTCTCTTTCTGCAGACGTTGCAGAAATGTCTTAGCAGCTTGGCGCCTCACTTGAAGGAATTAGAGTTAGATGTTTCCATATTTAACCCATGCTCCATTTCCGGCATAATCAGTATTTTACTGTACTGATTAACAAGTAATCACTTAATCATGTATTACTAATAAGCCTCTTAGTTTACTGTCATGTGTACGATGGTGCACGAGTCTTTGGGGAAATGTCAGAGGCAAATTTCCAAAGGTTTCCAAGGCTATGCAGTACAGCCACAGAGCTGACCCTCTGGAAACCAAAGGACTGTCAACAAGGCCCTCCGAGGCCCATTAAAAGCATGCAAACATGGATCACTCTCTATGGTATTTTTGCTGGTGCACGACGGATGAAGGTCAGCAGATCAAAGGCTTTTGGCTGACATTGCTTGGTGCCTGATGAGCCCTCTTGGGTTTCATTGATTAGCCAATGAGAGACTGGGGCAACGACATTGAACAGATAAAAACAAAGTGACTTGTCTTGGCTTCAGATGGAGAAAAGTTATTTTCCCTTCAGCTCTCCCATGAGACATGGACGATCTTGGATTCTCCTGAGCAACAAGACACTTAATCTGACTTTGAACACTGTCAGTGATCCTCACATTCTTAAATGTGGTGACCGAGGCCTCTGACAAACACTCACGCACCAAGCTACACACACACACACACACACACACACACACACACACACACACACACACACACACACACACACACACACACACACACACACACACTAATTAAATGTATACGCTCAACAATACATATATAAATCTAGTCTTTAAACAAATGGAGAAACTAGCAGATGTGATTACATTACATATTCCACTGGCTGAATGTGCTCCTTTTAAGTACTATATCACTTCTGCTGCTCTCTGAGGCACCCAAATAGAATGTGTTTGATTGAATAGGGACAAATATGACCCCTTTCATAATCCCACAAGTGTTTTTAATTAAGTCATTAATTAGGGAGATATACTCCAGAGGTGCAGCTGGGAGTGGATTTCTGATAATTGTAGATGGAATTAGTGCATTTTTGGTGTGTGACAAAGGAAGTGAGAGCATTCAAGTTTAGCTCTTGGATATTACAGAAGCTCAAACTGCACTGTCTTCCATGGGACATAAGACTTTGGCTATCTCTACTGACATTTTTATTGTTAATATTTCAGATACTTAAGTATTTTACAGCTGCCTACAGATATTGTGCAGTAAATTGCACTGAGTTCAACTATACTGGATCAGATCCTTGTATTGATGCATGGCGACAGAGCGAGTTTTTGCTCGTGCTTGAGTAAATAAATGGCAAAGTGAAGTCCAAAGTAAACATGTAGATAATGATTTTGGCACTTCCGATGATGTCAAATCTGGAAAAAAAAAAAAAAACATTAAGTAGAAAAACAGAAAAAATGTTATATTCTTACAGCAAGACAGGAAGATGAACATGGGATGAGAGCAATGGGAAGTTAGGGAAGACTCATGGAAGCAGGCAGCGAGACAATGAGTGGAAACATTGCATTGTGACAGAGCGGCATGTTAATGGCTATGTGTTCCCAAGACTGCTGGCTTCTGCACTGAAACATGAAAATAAGCACTGACTTTGACATCTGGGAATCACTGTACTCAGAATGTATAATCCTCAAGTGAGATTAGCATCAAGGAATAGATGCAAAACAATTTCCCAGTGTGAGCGTGTGTGTGTGTTTGTGCACGCACAATGCATTTTGGGGCCACGTTCACATCAACATCGGTCAAAATGAGGCCCCTGGGCATTGTTTGAGATACATAATGAGGATGAGGCACTGCACATCACTAGAGACTGAAGCCTGTTCTCAAAGTTTTCCATGCCTTTTAACTGGTTTATGCATATTTTAGTTGTAAAGATGGAATCTTGGAAGTTCTTAGGCATTTTTACTTGCCATGCAAAGGAAGAAGAAGCATTGGTGAAGCAGAGGGGACTTACTTAAAATCATGAGGAGGTTTAACAAATGATAAGTTTTCAATCAGAATGTAAAGTCCATTCCAAGGTGGATGTGAAGGCACTTTACTGTATTTTTAGTTTGTTGCATTCTCACATTAGTTTTTGGAAAATCAGGTTTTAGTTCTCTGATTTAGATTGTGATTGTAATTCACATGAATACAGTATTCTCTCTGTATTTTGAGCTGGAGCTTTTATATTTAAATGAGCATCTGTTATATCCAAGCCCTTGCCAAGCAAATTCACAAAATGTTGATTAAGCCTATCAGTAGCAGGTAAATCTCTTAGTATTTTGGAGTATACCAGAGTTTTAAATAGTTTGTCTTACCAAGCTGGCTCACTGGGACCAACGGGTTTTACGTCAGGCAGCAAAAATATGTTTGCCAGAGCTGAAAATGGGAGCAACCATAGCGACGGAGACGGAGTAGGTTAAAGCATGTAGGAGTACGGTGGAGACTATGGCGGAAAAACCTGGGTGCATTCAAGGAAAGTTGCTCAAGCTCCAGACGCAGAAAGACTGGGTGTTCAGGGCAAGGATTAGAGTCTAAAAAAGACAAGCCATCGACGGCGCTGACATATGTTGTAAGCTCGCATCAACAGTGTTTGTGTAATTACTCCCACCGACAGAATAGGGAGGTAAAAGTTCCACGCTGCAAGTTCAAGCAATGCGAGATAGTAGGCAAAATGTGGGGTGGAGGCAGAGATTTGCAGACACAATTTTGAATAGCCTACAACCAAAGAACGTAACAGCAATTTTCATAAATCTTGTAAAAGCCATCCTTTGGGATTAAAGCTGTGTTAATTGATTTTTCGGGGCCTTTGGGGACCGGAGAACTTCTTTTGACAAACACAGCCTTCACATAACAGCGAACTATAAAGATGTTATGGCTCATGAATTAGAAGAGCAAACAAACGCCTACAGATCCAGCATGCGCAATGTTACCATTTATTTGGAGTCATGTGTATACCATATATCCTCTCTGCTTTTAGATTCATTATGGTCTCCAGGAACTGGGCACTCACATTGTCTGAACAGCTACCTGAATTTAAGGACAGAAACTTGGTAAAACTTCCATAATGTGTGTGAGTTCTCAAATACTTCTAAAAGTATTATTCTGTATACTACCACTTTGATTATGCAGTTTATAATGTGCACATCTGACACATACATATCACATATATATGTGTGTGTGTGTGTGTATATATATATATATATATATATACACACACACACACACACACATAGGTGTGTGTGTGTGTGTGTGTGTGTGTGTGTGTGTGTGTGTGTGTGTATATATATATATATATATGTTGATTGCTGTGGACAAATTATGTTGTTTTTTTTTCTTTTACAGAAGTTATATAATATATAAGCCCCTGCACTATAAAAGCACAGATTTTCAGTCAAGCTGATGATTGTTGAGAGTTGATGGTTGTTGAAACCTAACTGCTAACTCGCAGTACAAGTGAAAATAATAATGAAGGGAAAATGGAAGAGACTGAAAAGGATGTGAGGAATAATCAGCCCATCTCACATAATCTTGGTTTGTAGCAGAAACTTAAATGTGGCATGAGGGTCAATTTAATGAGAGAAGCACTTGCAGCTTTCCAGCTGCCTGCTTATAAAACTAACATAGCTGTTCCTGCCACATTTGGATGGCAGGGTTGGAAGAAATTGATTTCTTCCTCACTATTGCTGTCTGTGGAAACAAGGAGCTGCCAAGCTGGTAATATCTCCTGGTGTGCATTGGGATCTTTTTGTCACCGGTCAACCTCAGGAGGGACAGAACCACCGTGCTTCATGCCCCAGGCCATCATGACTGACACTGCCATGACATAGGTTAGCTTCTCAAAATAGATGCATCAAGAATGGATGCAAATACACACACAATCACAACATTTGCATATTTAAAATTTACAGTATAGAACTAGATTTTTTTATGTAAACGAGGTGCGTATATGGCCAAAACACTGTAAACAAAAAGAGCTTTCTTCATACTGCATTCACTGGATTCAAGAAATAAACTAAAGGACCTAACTGCAAGGATTAATCGATTTAAACTTATAATTTATTAAAAAAGATTTGCTCATGATTCAAAGAAAACATGCTGTGATGAAAAGGGAGACTGGAACCTCCAGAAAGGCAAGACATCCAAAGATTTATTTTTTCCCCCTTTTAGTTTTAACCCAGTTGAAGCATTTCTTTGTTTAATTTTAATGCCAAAAAACAGTCAAATAAAATTCCCCTGCTGAGATCTAATAACGACAGCAATGGTTCCCAGTTGCTTGCTGACAGTCATTAGGCTTGAGTCATTGAAAACTGTCAATACTGCTGCAGTAGTGTCTGGAAAGTCCAAGAAAAGCATAGTATTACCTTAGAAACAAGGACTTCTAGATGGTCAGCTCACTCTCGAGCAACAGCGGACGTCAGTTGATTCCTGGGTCACATGTTGGAGGACAGTAGATGAAGAGACGAAGAGGCGTGCAGTAATTAGAAAACTGGAAATAACCTCCTATGTATACTTGTGCCATGACACACCTGAGAGACCCTGGCTGACGGGTTACTTGAGTGTTTCTAATTAGCAGATACTTTCTACCTGACATAAGTGACTAAGCTTTATATTTGCTGCTCGCTCAAGCTTAACCAGCAGCACTGATGATTATTATTTAGATTGAAATGTCTGGCGCCTCCTTACTTTGACCAATTATTCATCATGTCACCTTTTGCATTGCTTTTTTCTCTCTCTTCTTTTTTCACTTTCACCAAAAGAAAATAAAACAACCTTGGCCGGCTACTTAGCTGTTTTCTGTGTTTTTTGTCAAAGGAGGCATAGGATCTCATAAATTATGCCACTTCTTCTCAATGTCTGCTTTGTCCTTGAAGTAAGTAGCTGTAGTAGTTATTTGAGTGCAGAAGGGAGGGTCACGAGAAAACACCCTATACAGAAACTCCAGCATTTTAAGGTCTTGACATAATGACAAGTTTCAGAGTCGGGCACATGGAGGAATATGTGAAGGTATGTGATGCTATTTTTGAGAAATTGTACAAGCTTTGGGCATCGAGAGGAATGTGAGTGTACAGTTATTCAGAATGTTGAAATTAGAAACCAATGTCTAGTAAAGCTGCAGAAAAGGTATTTTAAGATGAATTATATAGGCACACTGTAAGTTTTACCAGGATAGCTGAATTTTATCTGGATCATCATGGAGAAACTGGATTGTAGCAATTAGTCAACACACAATTAGGAAAAGAGGAAATATTAATAAAAATTAATAAAAAGTAAAAACAGAGCCATAAATGTAGTAATATAAGAGTAATAGCACTGAATAGCAGTAATAATTAGTAAAACATGAGGTGAATAGAAAATTTACTGGTGCAGAAGTTCAAAAGTAATGTAAAAGGTAACAAAGTGCAAAAAATTGAACCTTCACAGAAATGCAAGTATGCACCCACTGACAGTTATTATTATTATTATTATTATGTTGTTGTTATTGTTATTATTATTATTATTATTATTATTATTATTATTATTATTATTATTATTATTATTATTATTATTATTGATGGTGGTTGGTGTTCAAAATGGGGCTTTTTTGTAATTTCTAATGTACTTCTCTGTAGAAAAATCTGACAATTTTCATAATTTGGATAAATGTTGTTCTATATGTTGTCTCAGCTCATAGAACCTGTATTTCTTCATTTCTATGCATAAGGTCTGTATAGGTTCTGATGGCTGCGATGAGACCATTCTTCAGATTTGAATTTTAATAAGCATTGTTTGCCTCTGTTTGCTCCATAATCATATTGCATATGTCGCTTTATACATATAGAAGCAGAAAACTTGGAGTAAGATACTTCCAAGACAGAAGCAATTTAACTTCTAAGTGAAGTCTGAAGACGTCAACAATCCCTGGTGCTAATATTTGATTTAGGTTAAAAAAATGTATTCAAAAAGTAGATAAGTAAGAGATTGGGTGTTAAAAAAAGGGAAAATAATAACCAGGGGGTACAAGTTCAAGTTGCTGTCCTGGGAAGACAAGAAAACACACTGTTGTCAGCAAATGTAGCAGAGTTTTCAGACTTCCAGAGACCCGTGAACCAGAAGCAATGAAGGAGTTTGTGTTATTGTTGCAGAAGTTCCTGCGGGATCCGCAGCGAATGTGTCTCGGGACGTGGGAGGATGGTTGAGTAGATGAGCAGGAGCCTGTGGCGGGATCAAAGCTGAGTGATTTTATGATTTTGGAGAAAAGATAAACAATGGTAGTAACTTGGAAATCCATTTAATGAGGCTTAGGTAGCAGCAAGAAATGATATGAGTGTGTAAAGTCAATGTTTTATTGCGCATAGCAGTACATATAGCAAGCACGTTCGTGTGCTTTTTGTAAATACTTTGCGTGAATGTAAGTGAGGAACTGATCAGTTATCAGAAGCCAAAAGACAGCTTTCTTCCCTCAGCATTCAATATAACTCCAAAACGCTGCTGATGGTCACTGAACTGCTGCTTCATGTCGGTGTTTATGCCAGCAAGCAACAGCGAACACAACAGCTGTGCATCCGGCTGAAGTGTGAGCCAAAATTTCAGCCGTTCCTCCAGGCGCCACACACAGTTGATAAATCGATAACTACTTTGCAGGTAAACACAATTTAAATTGCAAGAACAAATCAAAAAGCACAGGCCCAGCCTCTGTTACCTGGACCGGCATATATCCTTTTTTTATTGTCGAAACAATAAGTTGAGCATTAGTGAAGCTGTAAGGGTGTAAAACTATATGTTATCAGTTAAAGAGTGAATGTTGTATTGTGTTAGCTGCACACACCCTGAGAAAGTCAGTGCAATTATTCTTCAGTTACCGGTGCAAATGCTTTCAGCTGTTGAACTATCTCTGTGTCCAATTTCAGCAGCATGAGTGGAATTATTGCAATGATACCTATGGCCAAGGGAAATATGTGGGCTCAGTCTAAACTATCAAACCAATGACTCCCAGCATCATCACAAAATTTAAAGACTCTGAGGGACTCATGCTGTGCTCATGTCTCTGCCACTGGTTATCTTACACCAAAGGTTCCCTCAATGACAACTTATTATTGCTTGCACTCTCTTCCCTGTCACTGTCTTTCTCCTTTTCTGGTCTCCCCCCCCCCATCTTTTGCAGTCGCCCTACAATCTTGTAAAAGTGCCAGTGAACTGTGGCTGCTGGGCCTAAAAATACCCGCCCCTTGACAATGTTCTGTGACGCATCTTTCTGCCAGCTACCTGATCCATTTGAGCCTACTTTCTGGCTCATCTTCGCCAGTCCCATTTCTTTCTCCTTGAGCTATGTCATACTAACCTGGCTGTACCAAAACCTAATATGACACTTAGGACCCATACCTCCTTACTCAAAGTCACACATTAGAGTCACAGTCAATATGGCTTTAATCTACAGGCTCTACTGAAGTGGATCAAACTAAATTGCCTCATTTTTTTCCCCCTCTCTGCAGATGTGTGCCGAAGTTGTCTTAATTTCTTTTTAAATCCTTGATCTCACTCCAGCGATACAGAAATTAATATCTTGAAAGTGAACTTGTGCACTCAGAAAGTTGCAGGGTCTGAAAATGAAGACAATTTCCTCTTAAACAAATGTCACTGGAAGGGTATTCCTGTCTTGATACGGTCTCAGGTTTCACGACACATGTAATTTCCTGGATCGACAAATAGCATTGATTTGAGTTGCATTGAAGTCACCATTCAATTGCATTTCTTACAGAATGCAATCAGGCATCACTGGCACTATTGATTTTAAAGAAGTCCTGGTTTGGCTGAATAAAATCAGCCGCTTGTTTCTAAATCTGCTGTGTGTATATTTTTTCCCCCTGCAACTTATTTTGCGTGACAGAGGCTTTGGATAAGACTTGTGGTAAAATTTACAGTTTCTTCTTCTGTGGAATGAGATACATATCTATTCCTATACAGCTCATGATAAAGTTCATAATGCCCTGTGTGCCTGAGAGTAGCTACCATTTTTTTTGTTTGTTTGTTTTGTTTCATTTTAACTATCCTAATAGTCTTGGAACTGGATCCTGCAACATTTAGATAAGGCTTTTATTTTACCTGGTGATGCAAGGGGTTTCAGTGATTACCTGGACTGAAAGTCAGCAAACTAACATTGTTGTGCTGCTTTTTTTTTTTTAATTTGCATCTATGCGTATCTATTTTTTATACATACAGAGAAATTTCTGTTTAACAATACATGTTGAAGACGTGATGTGAGTGCATGTGTGGTGCTGATGGTGTTGGGGGTGTATGTGTGTGCATGTAATGGGGGTGGGAGTATGAAAGGGACGGTTGGTGGTCTTCAGAGGGCTTCTTAATGAGCCAAGGTAATCAATGCCAAAGGAGATGGCTTTGATGGATGCCTTTGAGAAAACAATGTGCCGTGACGACCTCTGTCTAAAGAAACCACAAAGCACTGACTCCAAACAAGAACAGTGACCTTCAGCGGGCTGTTGCTGGGGTGCAGTTGACCCTCTAAATTGCTTTTTTTAGTGCACACCAATATTGCTTACCTTTGTGATAAGCAATGGGGAGTGGGGACCAGTTAGCTCAACTGCATTGATAAACCCGATTCTGGACAGTTACATAGCAAACCACAAAATACAGGTAAGAAACCCCAAAGTGCTGCATTTGCCTTTAAATATAAGTCGAATTGAGACTTGATTTGTTATTTGGCCATACATGCAATTGGGGAAACAAATCAACTGTTACAAGACTGAGTCATTTTAGGTGGAGTTACAGCAGAAAGAAAAAAATCCATTAAAATAAATAAAGAAATAAGTAAAAATCTACCAATCAACCTAAAACAAATGGCAATAGATCTCGTATTAGGATGAACATTTCTTTTCATTAATGTATTGTTCTCAATAACACCATTAAGCAAGCCCTTATATGCATGGCTTCACTAATTTTCCTCTTTTCTACAAAAAGTACACGTACATGACAACAACCATAAGGGGAAAAAAAATCGAAAGATTGTATTCAACATTGAAAAAATAACTTGTGCAAAAAAATTCAATGTAAAATGCATCTTAAAAGAGCATTTCCTATTTTAGTGACAGAAGTATTGCACAAATATTGACCAAACTGTCAAAAATGAATTCTGTTTAAGGAGGTTATTCCTCACATTGTGATTTCATTGGCACCCCAGATTCTTCCTCATCTGACCCACAGAAAACCTACCCAGGAGTTAGTCTTATTCTTAGAACCTGTGCGCATCTACAACCCCATCTTCATTCCAAATCTGGACCAGATACAGCACCTAACCTGTGTTCTAAACCTGCACCATTTAAAGCCTGTGGATGAACTTATTATGCACAAAGCAAGAACACAAAAATACAGAAAGGCACATTCAGTAACATTCAATTTAGAAAATTCTTCTTGTTTTTTTTTTTTTGTTTGAAGCCCAAACAGCTGGTATGATCTGGTATCATTTAGTTTCACCATCACAACAGCAGCAAGAAACCACTTTGCTCCATCCCGCTCCTCACAATGTTTCAGTCCCATAGTCCAATCTGATTTTTTTTAATCTGGTTACTGGAAATAAGTAAGACAGGTTAGTTTTGCCCTACTGATGATGTGTTGTTGCAATAGTAACAATACATGTTTTTATTTAGGTAACTATAAGACTTTTCTCTGGCAAAATTGTAGCTCCAGTTTTTCAGCTACTCTCGTCATATTTCCTTGAATTGAAGGGAAATCCCTCAAAAGACTGGATGCCTGAAAGTAAAATTGGTTTCCAGACCAGTTTATGTCAGCGCAGTAATATCCTCCCCCTTTGTTCCCTCATCTTTACCTCCTCCTAGCAGTGGAATACGGTAACATGCCTGCTTCTGGCATGTGACAGTACTGTTTGACTAAATTATATACTTCGCATGCGTTCAACATCCAGTCACTCTGAGTTTGGACCGTGTCTTATTTCCACTCATGCATGGTGATGTTGGCAGTTGTGTGGCCCACCTCCCTCAAACTCTGGCATTTTCTGCCTTTATAATGATGTATGACACAAAGTCATTCCATATTTGGCAGTGAAGAGAAACCATTACATTACGGAGCTTGTCATGCTACCCATCTACCGTTATGCAAGTTTAATGGGAAGCTTACCACAAGTTAATGGACTGCATGCTGTGTCTTAGCAATTATTTTACAGTGAACGATACATGCATAATAGAGAGAATTTGACAAGAAACTTAGTTGAAAAATGAGGACATATATAATCACAGGAATTTACATGAATTTTCTTTTGAGAAGTTCCATAATGTAGCAGAGCTGTAAAGGCTATTTACAAATGAACTCTGACAGGGTGGGAGATGGTGCTCGGAGATGGTGCTCAGAGATGGCCCTGCAAGTCTTTCTGTGTTTTGTTCTTTTAATGTCTTGTTTTTGATCATATATCCTAACTGCAGAATTCATCCAGCCATTATCTTAAATCTCCATGTAAGAACTGTGGGTGCAATTTTATTCAAATTGTTGGGTGATCTTTGTAAACTTGGCACTTACCTGCCACACTCAGACAAACAACATATGCTGCATGTGCGAGTTTCTCCAACGGACTTCAGCTGTATCACTCAGTCTCAGATATTTAAACAGACAATGAGGCAGTGAGTGCCGACTGAATCATTCTGTGGAGGATATTTTCCATGATCGTGATAATGAGTGCCGAGGTTTTAAGCAGGGAGCAGCTCTCAAAGGCCCTTGAGCAGGAAAAAGGGGGGGCTGGAGGGGAGGCACGTGTCGACGTCTGTCATCTTCATGACTACAAGCGTGCCTGCTTACTGGCATTTACAGAGACCTGACTCACTTCCATGAATTTAGATACAGCTCTGGAGATCATTGGATTCAAAGCTCCTCTGCTTTGAAAACGCAGGGAGGAGGAATATGTCTGAGCCCTAATCAAAGATGGTCTACAAATGTCACAAAACCGGATAGTCTTTGTCAATGAAACACTTTCTGTTTCTTTAAGGCTGTTCAGGGGGATTCCATAATTGTATGTCACTGTGGTACATAAATCTCTATGCTCACAAAATGATTGCTATTGATGTTATTGTCAGTGATGTTCATGACTTGTATTCACTTTTCCTGAGGTGCCCAGTACTGTTTAACTGGGAAATGTCCATCTTTGTACTAAGGAAGCTATTTTTAAAAAAATCAATATATAACTTGTCATATCTATTATAGACACCTAGAAATCTATGTTATAACTCCAGGCACCTTCTACTGACATAGAAACCTTTCACATGAAGTGAAGGTGCAAAAACACATGTTAAGACATGAAATGGCAACAGAACGCTGGCCTTGCAGGGCTACTGCAAGAGTACATTGACTGGTCAGCATTTCAGCAATCTTCTGACAGTATTGATGAACTCACCAAGATGGGTCATGTTTTCTTTTTGCTTGGACTGGATATCCATCGATTGCTTAACGATAAAATTGCACAACCAAAGAGAAACCTGACAAAATGAGGAAAAAAGACTTCATGTAGACATAATTGAGCCTCAGTATACATCCTGTGTTCAATTCCTAATGCTGCAGTTTCCTTGTACATGCTTTGTTCTCTGCCAATTCTTAAAGAGGTTTTTATATAGCACATTCTATATGTCATCATTAACAGGTTAACACTCTTTAGTGTTACATTTACACATTCTACCACTTCTATTTCCTACACCCGTGCACCATGTGGTGCTTTGCCAGCCTCCTCACTTCTCTTTAACATCCACATCAATCTTTCCATGTAGGCACTCTGCGTAGTTAAACGGCACAAATGTCAGAATATCTAAACGGCTAAAGAGCCGAGTTGAGAAGTACCGTCAAGAGTTTTTAAACGTTTTTAAACTCATACCGAGTGAAATACCTTGACAATGTCCGTACTTAGCTTTTGAACATAAAGTTAGGTTCACTCTGAAAAGCCCCAGAGAACATGGCAATGCACATGGAGGTTTTATACTAAATTATCTTACACTACAGTTGTAATGTCCGCACATTCAACAGATTCTATAAAGTATTTTGCTTGCTAACCTGAAGAAAATCTAAATTAAAGACCGTCATGGCATTTCTCTCTACTCAAAATACCCCATTAGTGCCACAGTAATGGGCTACAGGATATTATAGGCGACCAAAACATGAAAGCCTCTCCTTCTACAGCTATTCAACATTTGAATGCTTAGTTCATTTTTAAGCACCCACAAACATCAGTAATTCACACATTACTTGCCTATCTTCAGCACAATGGTGTATTTAGGATGATTAAACTTTTATTTAAAAGAGAACATAGCATTAGATGGGAAATAGCATGATTACTGTGGAAGAACAGCAGGGTTTTTTCTTTCCTTGTGGCTAAAATAGCCTGATTGCAAGTAAAACCAAAATGCCCAGCAAGCAAGTTATCTTTGTCTCTTTTTGTTTTGTTTTTAAGCTAGTTCAGTGTTTCTTTTGGATGCTATGTTTAACCTTTTGCAATCATTCGGGTTTACAGTTTACCACAGAGTCACAAAAAATATCACACGGCACATTGAGTAGCCTCCAACTTGGAATCAATAAAGGAGTTTCCCAGTGGTGCTGTTTTGAGATGTGCACACAGGCTGATGGCAGAAAAAAGACAACAGTACTGCAGAGAGCAAGCAGCGACAGAAGTTTAGGGGAGGTTGTGTGCAGGTTAACTGTAAAAATCGCTAAAATGATCAGTAAACAAGGTCAGCATCACAGAAGAAAAACATGTTTTCAGGCACACAAAGGATCTGTCTTGTATACATATTAAATTTTAGATCAGATAGCTGTATATGCATGTCTGGAGGCTTTGCCACTTTTGCACTCCTTCTCAAAAATGTTTCAAGCTGATGCAACTGGTGCCCACTGGCTTGCGGCTGTAATATTTCACTGCCTAAAGTACCTTAACTAGCGCTATAAATATCCTTCTTCCTACTTTTGAGTTGAAAGTAAGCACTGGCCATCCAGTGTGAGATAGAATGGTTGTTTTCCATGCTGGGACATATAAAGAATGTACCAACAACCCAGGTACTTCAGCTCCTCCTCATGTGGGAATCGAAGCAGATCCACTTAGAGTCCTGGATTTTAATAATGTGGTAGAATCTTTTGCCCAAAGGGGGAAAAGAAAGAAAGAGGTGGCATGCTTGGACATGGAAGATTTAATGGCTTGTTGTTGTGCGACAGTGCTCAGAGAAATAATACCCTGATCATCTCTCCCCATGCGATTGTTGAAGGAATATACAGAAAACAAGCAGTTGTGTATGACATGCTACTAAAGTACTAAAAGTACTACTAAAGCACACGGTCCATCCCATCCCATCCCACAGTGAAACAAACTTCACCAAAACCACATAATTTAAATACTGACATGATTTTCTTGGACTTGATTGTATTCCACTGGCTCTGACACCCAATATGTTTTGGTATAACTTGGAAAATTACTGGAGGTTACATCAGATAAATATCACGGGAGGATAGGAGTCATTTTTTTTAATATTTGTGTTGTCACTTCTTTGCTCCTTCCATGGCATATTGGGGAGGAATATACAACTCTTCAGTTCTGTGTAACTGTGCATTCATGTGCCTGTACTGATAGGTTTGTAAGTGGTGGACGTTTTTAAACCTAATTGACTGTAGACCTCAGTTAGCACCTACTCAGTGTGGTAATTTCTGTCCACTTTAAACCTCATAATAGTCAAAAATACCAGTGTCCTCCTACATTGTACGCCTGGGTTGAGTACATATTCATGGATGACTTGCACTCCATGAGAAATTAGCTGTCAGTAGGTGAGCACTGATTACCTAGAATCTTTCAACTAAACCTCAGGCACTGACATGAGCTGTATCTGCTACTTCTATAATTTGAGTCGAGGTCCCAGAAAACAGGATCAGTAGTAATCTGCCGTCTCAGAGTATATGCGGGGTAGCCCTAAAACGAATAATGTCCACAGGTATTACCAAGTAAGTGAGTCAGTCAAATAAGTCATTTCCAGTGTACAAGTTTGTCAGTAATGCTGATTATTTGGCGTAAGAAAAGCCTTGAGATAACTTGAGAGGTGGCAGTTACTGGGAGACCAATGATATCATCATAACACATGACACACAGTAATGATTTTTTTATTTATTTTTTTTGCATTGATAAATAATAAAAAAGAGATTCATGAGTTCCTTGGGGAGACCAAATGTGTTAACATGTAAGAATAAGTTGCTTTACAGTGTGGGTTTTGAAGTATGGTACATTATACAGTTGTAATTTTATTCATTACATTTGAATGACTCATTTTTATTGTAATTTATCATTAACTACATGTTTGAATGGGGAGGGAGTTTCTGCAGTTGGTGGAGGATGAAAAATGAGAACCACAAAAGTCTGTGCGATTTATTTTCCGAGGATTATGAATGCCTGCATTGCATTTAATTTCACTCCAGTCTGTAACAATTTGCTTGGAGTTCTTGTGCACTGTGAAGTCATTTTGACAGGTTCATGTGAAGTATTTTTGACTGTAAAGGAAACTCAGGAATCCTGGACATCATTTGCACCGACTTACTTGATCCGTAGACTTTCATTGGGCGAATTGCAGAACATATAGAAATCTGAGCACACAAGAAAATAATCAATCAGACAGACCAGCAGCACCCCCCAACATCCAAAGGTCAAGTTCTTTAAGCTGTAAGCAAACATTGCCATCCTCACTACACTTTTAAATATTTCCCTCTGGGCTGATTGTTGGACTGATCGACTAACAGAGGGACCAGCCAGGAGTTTTTATCCTTAGAGGCATGAGAGCCATATGGCACATGTGTCTACAAGGAAAAACACTTACAGCATAAGATATATACAATGTGTACACAAACACAAACAAGTAGAAGTAGTGCAGCCTGTGTAGACTTTAAAAAAAAAAAAACTAACAAGAAAAACAATGCAAAACCTAACTGTTCTTGGGTGAAGAAAAAAAAAGACAATGCAGGAATACAGATATTGCTGTTGAATTTCTGATGACAAAACCAACCCTGTCTTTACAAAATTACATTTCTACACAACTAAACTGCTTTCTTAATTACTTTTGGGAGAAACATTATCTGCCAGACTACATTTGTTTCGTACATATGTCAAATTTGTTTGAAATCTACCTATTTTTGGCATTTTTTAAATGAATTTACTGTCGCTCCTTCACAACCAGCCAATTGTATATTAGATGGGGCAGGACTTGTCACCCCAGTAACCCAGAAAACAGAGCTAAAGCTTCCCACATATAGTGAAAATGTGAAACTGGTAAAATGCTGATAGCAGAAAGGGAGGACAAATCTGCCTGAAACAGGCCATTTCAGTTAATACCTGTGAATCAGGTATGCAAATATACATCTGCTGAGTCATACTAGCAGATTGTAGTTCTTTCAAACTGAGAACCTTTCATAGAATGTTCTCCTAAAATACATTAGTTTAAAAAAAAAAAAAAACTATGCTTCTCTTAGTACAAAAATCAAAATGCACTTTTATTTTGAAATGCTGTATTTAAAAAAACTGTCCAAATCATTGCTTTAAACATGGGTACAGTATTGTGTGAATATATTAAACATTCTCAATATGTGAGGAATAAATTTAAGTTAGAAAATTAAGCTTGAAGTGTAATATGAGAAAAATAAAAGGAAAACAATACCTAGATGTCAGGCAGGAGGATTTTCCTGTAGCTTTTTGCTTCTGCTCAAACTCCTTATCGCTTATCTCTAGTAATTCAGAAAGCCACACATAAGAAGAGCTTTATTCTTCAAAGAGAGAGAACTCCGTCTTTGTGGACTTGGTCATCCATTGTGATCAGCAATAAATAAAGTGATGCAAGTGTTTGCAATGTGTATTCTAGTATGCCTTTTGATCTGGAGGAGAAATTGCTCAGACTACACTGTTTAATCTGTTTATTTATTTATTTTAACTAGATACACTTGTATATTTCTCCCAAATTATTAATTTTGTCTGTTTATTGCCGAATTTACTAGTCACTAGTAGACTGTATGGACTGTCAATTGTCCTGTAATGCTGAGTTGTTATTTATTGGCTGATCTGAGTCCGAAGGCCGTGACTTCTTCATTTCCAATCAATCCCTGCCTGCAGCCAACAGTCATCAGCCCAGGTTTTTATCTTTGGATGTACCTCACACATTGGTGTATGAGGGTTTGCGTTGCACACAATACACGACTCTGTTGTGTTGTAATGACAGTTCGTGTCACCCTTACAGAAGCATTAAGAGCTTTATATGCTACCAATCTATGCCAAGAGTCTATAGCCATGCTAGTGACTCTGAAAGGCTGTACCTTGACACAGTTATAGTTTGAGCTAAACTGTAACACATCTTTGTTCAGCCTATCAGAAATTACCACTCAGAGTAAATGAGGATGTCACTCATTTTTATGGCATTTGGTCATGAAGTATAAATCAAGAGAGGACCCAGATGCAGACACAAGACACATTGAGGTGAAAGTGACAAAGAAAACTTAACACCTTTGAGTTAGAGTCCAGCTCAAAGGTGAAGCTAATGAAGGCAATCACACAGGAGGAAGTAAACAAAGAGAGGAAATAAAATTACAAGAGACATACAAGGACAGAGATTTTTATTCTGTAAAAATCCCTGTCCTTCTGTGTCTCTTGTAGTTTTAGTTCCTGAGCTGTTTTCCTGTTTTTACAGAATAAAACAGGAAATAACTGAACCAAAATCAAGACCATGATAGCTGCTAAATGCAAAATTATTGGATAACAAAAGTCATTGAGGAATGTGAAAGATAAGGCCAAAAAATTGCATTCTATCTGATTGTTTAAGTTGCTATTTTGCTCAACTTCTACAAATGTTAACTTAGTCAAGGTATTAAATGTCAAGGGATTAACAGAATTTACAGAATTCAACTTCAGTTGGTGATAAAAGTCTGTAAAATTCAAGCCACCCAATAGTTGTTGACATATGTTAGTCTTGACCAAAGCGATTGAGGAACTGACTGACTATCAGACAGGCCAACACTACCAGCCTATTAAAATGTATGATTCAAACTGCTCACTTATGTCTCAAGTACAATTAACCAATGACAGGACTTACCACTAACACATAGGTATTTTCAGAGCTTATTTTAATATCTTTAAGCACAAAGGAAAATAAAGATACTGTAACATAAAAGAAAAAAAGGCAATTTCTGTTGACCTTACCTAAACAAGCTGCATTATTATGTACAAATACTAAGAATTCTCGGCAGTATGATTTGTAGACTTTCGAAGGGAGCAAGTTTATATTACATTTGTTTTATCTGATTGTCCCCGTCAATGTCTGATAAATGTTTTTAAGTCTATTAAATAATGTAGCTTGACTTAACATTAATATCTTGTGTTATCTTGTATAAATGACGTTTGCTTGACAGCAATCAGCCTGATGCATGCTTGACTCTCCCAACAGAGGAGGGCATAAGTTAAACTGACGACGAAGGCAGAGATAAATGTCTCTGTTTAAAATTACCATCCCAAGGTCACAGCAGCGGGACATTTCAATTAGGGTCCTTTCTCAGAGCAAACTTAAGTGGTAGAAGAGAAGTGCTTAAGAGAAAAAATGACTGTTTAATCAAACTGTCACCCGAGATTGAAATTCAAAGTGAAAGAGCGAAAATGGGATCATTTCAAGGGATGGATTTAAATTCTTTCATGATACTGGGATGAGAGCAGAACACATATTGATTGATGACCAAACAAGCTTTGATAGTATTAATTTGAGTGATAATTTCTGTAAAATGGTGAATGGTAGTGACCTTCTGTCTGGCCAAGATGGTTTTTGTTTTTTGTTGTTTTTTCATGCCTTTTTGATATATCTTGTGTATGTATGTGGCCTTGTGGTTTATTAATTCCCCAGTCAATAGTCCAGCCAATGCTGTTGACAAGTGCAGCACTGATTTATTGACATTATCACTGGATTTTATGTATCCTAGTGCCACCATTGTAGAGCCTTAATATGACCAAAACCAACAATCAGCACCAGAAAGGAGCAGAAAACCATCAATAAATCCAGTTACCACATTGACTTTTCTGAATTTGTAGGGATGAACCTGCCTGGGTTCCTCCTGCCCATTAGTACAGCATTCTGATGGACAGTGTCAGGGTTGTGTGGAGGTGGAATTTCACCAATTGACAGCTGCTTACATTCTAGCTTTACACAGCTTGTAATGTTAAATCATCTACTGTATAAAGACGGACGCAGACTGCAATGTGTCAGTTCATGGCTGAGCCACTGTGTAATCCTGCAGTAACTGATGTTGCAAGATAATTGCTTGCTGCCCACTTTCAATGACAAATTTTAGAATAAAATTACAATTTCTGTTTTTCCTGAACTTCTTTGCATTGATTTATTCATCTGAATTCATGTAATCGATGCTGTTTACATCTGAGTTTACATACCGTTCCTGCTCAATGCTGATTGAGCTTCTAAAGCAAAACAACCAACACACTATTTACTGATCAAGATTCTAGTCTTGGTTCTGACACTGTGAATGAACGCCAAAAGAGAACTATATATATGCTTATTACATGTAATGCTTTTATCCATATGCAGCTCATGCAGCTTATATAAAGTGTTTGTACAGGCCAGAGGTGGTGGGATGCAGAAGATCTCCATTTATCGGTGGTGTGCAGTCTAAAGCATGGCTGCCTGCACATCGCCCTATGTTCTGCACAGCTACAGGCAAATGATTTAAAGACTGCATGCTCTGCAGCTGCGCCTTGCAGGATTATCTGTAAAAAAAAAAAAAAAAAAAAAAAGGCAGTGAGGACATTTAATGCAGTGATAGTATCTGTGACTCGAGTCTAAGGTTGTTAGATGCACTTTCTACATGAGGGCACACAGTTGGTGTTATGGAGTCAGGGAGAGGGAAATAGGGCCAAAGCTCTAAGCCTCAGTATATTATCTAGCTGATTGCATTGCACGTGCTGTTTAAGCAGAATACATTGAACTATCAGTATCCACAATGAAAATAACCTATGAGCTTAACTTAGCATGTACTGAGAAATAAGTCTTTCTGTCACATACATTTGTCTTTACTTTGAAAGGGTAAAAAAGCATACAATAATATGTGAAAAGATAAAAGCTATATGTATAGATGCATAAATTTGCTGCCTTACATCATCTATCATGCCATGTAACATTTCCAGCAAGAGTGTAAAGTAATGTTTATTTCCTCCTCAAATAAAGCCTCTAGCTATTCAGAATAAACAGTAGTTGCTGCTGCAGATGACGTGAACTCCAGCTTGCTTCCCACTTAAAAGGAGCACCAGTGGATCACATGACTAGCCAGGACTGAACCTGGGTGTTTGCAGTGGTGGCTGAGAACTTGCTCCCATGAGAGAAAATAAGTACTTCCCATGGAAATTGTTCTTACAGTGCACTGACCTAGACCTTGGTCATATGTACGTGACTGTAAATAAATTTCCCCCAGGACTATTACGACTTTGTACGTCCTAAGTTGTTCACCATTTGCTGAGCCCTGACATATTGTGAGATGAACAAATAAACCGAAAAGTTGACTGAGAGAGGAATTAATAGACAGAACTTATCTTTTACTGAGCCACCAACACTGCATATTCCACACAAAAACCATAGTGAACGACAATATGTAATTAACTAGTATCACGTCAGATGAAGTTTTATTTTTATTAAGCTATTGTGCAAGAGTTAAATTCATAGTTGCTGAATTAATCTTGTTCTATAAAACACAAATCATACTCTTAAGAAGATACTGTTATGTAGATTATTTGTTGCTACACGCATTTTTTCAACATAAAGATGTACATTGAATGTAAAATTTACCATTTCTTCCTTCCCCTGCATTTACTTTTTTCAGTGCATGAAAAATATCCTTGTAAATGAATACACTGCATATGATATACAGTCCTCATGAATGAGAGTGTCGACTTCAAAGCACCAACTATCCAGATTGCGTAGCTAACACAACAATTGCTGGAAGTATATATAACAGCTAGCATGCTGAGTTCTCAGGTTTAGTGTGAGATCCCATATTAGTGTCTGTGTGAGTAACATTGTAACAGCTTTCACCAGATCCAGGTGAAGATGCAGACTGGGGGTCTAGGCAAGAGACGAGAACATTTGGTCACGAGCCTGGGTGGCAACCAGTGTGAGAGTCAGAGAGACGAGTATTAGAGCCACCTGGGTGAGACAGGCCCTACTAACTTCACATTGCTGCGTTGCCCAGATCAATAGTCTGACAAGTCCAGTAAGAGTGATGTAATGCTTTCCATGTCACTCACAATGTGTCCAATGAACCTATGATCAAGAGCTCTCACTGGCTAGTTCACAGGAAAACAGGCAAAATTTTACTTGGAATATTGGATTTTGGGAATTTCTACACAAGTGGGTGGTATTCATTATTATTTTCAGTATAACTATATATATATATATATATGTATATATATATATGTGTGTGTGTGTGTGTATGTATATACATATATATATATATATATATATATATATATATATATATACACAGTTGCACTCAAAATTACTCAACCCCCTGAAAAGAATCCCTCATAAGAGCACTCATTTGCAAACCGTTAGTTGTCTCAAGCACACCTGACATCACTAATCAAGAGCTCATTTAGTGACATTAGATGTGCTTGAGATAGAACACAAATACCTGGACCAGCTTGGGGTTTGTTCATAGTGACAATTGACTGCATGTTAGAAATATGGTTAAGTCAAGAGAATTGTCCCAAAAGTTTCGAGAGGAGATCATTGCCTTGCACAAACAAGCAAAAGGATACAAAAATATAGCAAAGGCACTGAATGTTCCTAGAGGTACTGTTGGGAAAAAAAATGTCTTCAAGGGGCATGTGTCCTCCTACACCACAAACATGCCTGTTTGGACTTTGCAAGGGAGCATCAAAGATGGGACATTGAAAGATGGAAGGAAATTTTATTCCTCCATGGTCCTGATGGTTTCCAACGTTACTGGCATGACAAGGAAATCCCACTGGAGATGTTTTCTATGCAGCACAGTGGAGGAGGCTCCATCATGGTCTGGGGTGCTTTTTTTCTTCAATGGAACAATGGTGCTGCAGGTTGTGCACGGGCGTCAAACGGCGGCTGGCTGTGTGGAGATGTTGCAGCGGGCATACCTCTTGACTGAGAGTCCTGGTCTATTTGGTAATGCCTGGGTCTTTCAACAAGACAATGCTGCAGTTCACAACACCCACCTAACAAAGGACTGCTTCCAGGAGAAATACGTTTTTCTTTTTCTTTTTTTCTGATCTAAATCCCACTGAGAACATTTAGGGATTGATGGCAAGGGAAGCTTTACAAAAATTGCCCGCTCTCTATTTTTTGTCTGTTGCTCCTGCTTCATCTTTTTGCATTTTGAAGCTCTGCTTATGATCCACCTGCGTGAAAATGCACCATCACATCGCAAAAACATCTAACAATCACGAACATTTTGGGGAACATGACAGTCCAAGATGTTGATTTGCCCTCCAAATTTCCTAGACTCCATTCTGATCATGCATCAACAGGATGCAGTGGAACACGTCTGCTTCCCAGAGGCCCCACTGCACAACCCAGAGTACCCAAAGGATCCACTGCCAGAGTCCTGATGCCAGAACCTGTCGATGTAACCTATCGTCCAGGCGCAATGGTTCAGAGCATTTTTGATGACATAAGGGGGACCAACACAATATTAGGCAGGTGGTCATAATGTTTAGTATAATACCATCATTTCTTATTAAAAACATTGTCTTTTTTTTTTTAATTCAAAGAAGATTCTGGTGTATACATACAGCCTGTTTTGGCACAAACACTTTAATGCAAGTAAATGTGCATTATATATATGCAGTCTTTTTAACCTAAACCCATGATAATATAAATTTGGTGGTTTTGCAAATAATAACAATGCAGCAGATGAGCAGTGAAAGAGTTGAGAAAGACGTGTCTTTAATATCAGCAGCTCCTTGCAACATGCTTTATTTTCTGACATTCACACTGTGCCTTTGTTGTAGGTATTGATTAAAATGCTTATAATACCTCAGTGAAATTACCAGTGTCCTAAATAGCAACTGGAACAGCCTTTTGTAGACTTTTAATACATCAGGCATTTTACTACTACTGTGACATGTCAAAATGTCTTCTGTGAAAAGGGCCTCTTATTAAAAAAATTAATTTTGCATAAATGAAACAGGTGTCACACTGATTTATTATTGTAACACCATTTTTTATCATGCTTTCTGGATCAAATTCTGAACAGTGAGCAACTGATCATTTATTAATCATCGTCATTCTTAGTTGAAATGCTAACAAAGTGTAACCAAACATAATGTGGTAGTTTAGTTTTTTGTAAAATGTCACAAAAGTAATTCATAATAACTGCTTGATATTCTTTTTTCCTTTCTTTTTTGGTAGATTCCTCATGTTAACCTGAAGGCTTTTCCATTTGCTTCTGACATCTTTTAAAAAATGAGATGTCTTTATTTTGTCCCCAAGACACAAGTAATTGCAAAAAATTCAATTTGCATACCCAAGGTGTGCTCCAAAGCTGCCACAGTTTCAGAAAACAAATATCCACCAGAGCCAAGTTAACCGACCACCAGTCTCTGATGAGAGGTGCATAGGTCTCTTTCATCGGTGTCATAGTGCAAAAATTAGTCCATGGAGTTGTTATTAATTCCTACCCTGTATCTAGTGCCCTTGTTTGTTTGAGAAAGACAATGATCGCCTGCGTACATGGTGTCTCCAGCTCCCCTCGTCCTTCTGTTGCGCTCCCCCCTATTTCATTCTGCCCTCTCCAATATCACCCACCCCTTACTCTCCAGGCCCTCATCCAATCCTCATTCCTGAGATGTTGTGGTGTCTGTGACACCATCAGCCATGTGCGAAGGGTCATTAGCACAGCCGTCATTAAATAAATGAAATCAATCCCAAAAACAGCTGGCTCCTGGGGAGGGAGGGGGATTTGGGAATATACGGGGAGGTTCAGGCAGAGAATATTGATGACGGCACGGCTGTGATGTGAGCGTGTGTGCTCGTGTATATATATATATATATGTGTGTGAATAATATGTGCACGCCTGTGTGGCTGGCTGATGGTGGAAGGCCTCATATCACCGGTTTTAGATTGTTCTCGATCTTAGCCACAGTAATTATGATGTAAGTGGAACAACAGCGTGAGGTGTGTGTGTGGTAATTAACCCCAGGCAGCTGAGAAATGAGTCTAATGAGGAGAGCAGGACGTTGAATCTGTTCAATCAATCCTTTCTCTCTTTCTCTCTCCTCTGGAGCATTTAAATGTATCAGTGACCTTGTAATGGTTAACTGCGACATACATTTGAACCCATTTAGCACATCACCGTCTCTCCATTTATTTTTCTTTGCAGTTTTCGTCACATTGAAGGGGACTCGAAGGAGTCCGCTTTGACTTTGGGCTGCGTGAGTTTGTTTAATCCTACAGACTATGAAAAATTCATCAATGCGGTCAGTCACCGAAGCTCATCTCTATGTCAAATTAGTGCAACAAACTAATGAAGCCTTAAAAATGTTGTTAGATGATTAACATGAAAATGGAATAATAATTTAATAACGAAATTTCAAAAATACGAGGGTAATAGAGTGAATCGTACATTAGGGGCCATTGAATGAATGTCATTACACAAATAGTATTACCATCTCAACTAAAGAGCAATAAAATTTTTGTCAGTTTTATTGCCCTGAATCAGTGACAGTCTTCAATACGATTAACAAAAAGTTGCATTAATTACACTGCTATTTTATGCAATTAAACTGGCATCTGAGGTAATTGGAAATTGCAGTACACAAGACTGCAATATATTAATGTTTAATGACAGAATGTGATTTTAATGTTGGCTGAAAATTAATAGTCTGGGTGCTGTTCATTGTAAGAAAATAAAAAATAACTCATGACATATTGGAACTTGTGTGTCAGGATTAGTCATGCAGCAGCTGAGAAAAGGTTTTATGCATTTTATAGTGTAGAATTTGCTAAGCAGTATATCATCATTTATTTACATTTTTTAAATTTCATTTAGCAGACGCTTTTACCCAAAGCAACGCACATCTGAGAATAGATCCAACTTGAGGTAAGTAGGCGGGGCAGCACTAAGGACCTTGCCTAAGGGTGCTCCCTGGACACCTGCCGGGATGTGAACCACCGACCTCCTGTGCCAGAGTCAGGGGTGTCAGTCACTGTATGGTGTTCGTGTGAAGCCTGAGACCACATCTAAAATATGTCATATTTTCAAATAAACCTGGAAAATATTTAAACCTTTAAGGGTTTAGAGATATTTAAAAATACAAGAAGTAAAAAGAAGACGAAGATATTGCACTCTTTCTAAGTCAAAAATCACTTAAAACTAAATTTGTGGCATGGACCGTGTTGACTTATTTCTATAAAAGGTCAGATTTCCTTTCAAACTTGAATTCAGTGATATACACAAAGCCAAGTCGTAACGAGACTAAATGCCTCTTAAGGTGCAGTGCGTGGCACGCTAAAATGCTTTACTGAAACAGACCAATTGTAAGGTCACAGAGAAATTGAAAAGCCGCTTCATCAAGGAGACTGTCACAGTCCTGATGAGAGGATGAGCAGCAGCTGCTGGATCTGCATCTGTTTTTGTTAGTTTTTGTAATAAAACCCTGTTTCTGCCAGTCTGCCTCGTGTCTGCTCTGTGTGCCTCACATGTGGGTTCAAAATCTACAAACCGTAACAGAGACAGAATTCACTAAATAAAGATCACAAGACTTTTGCAATCAGCAAAAATGCTGCTGTCTTGTAGTGGTCTCAGAGGACAACTAGCACTCTCTAAAGCACTACTCAGGAGGGGAAACAAGGCCAAACACTTGGGGTTGTGCTAAAACATGCCAGGATTTCACAGAAGATGACTACTGTGGGAGACAAAAAAAAGTCCTATTTACTAATGAAGTTTGAGATTTGTGGCAGTAACAGAAGGGTGTATGTAAAGAGACGAACAAGAGACGGAATGATACAAGAAGCTCTTTGGAACGCTGTCAAAACATTGGGTGATAACATGGGTTATTGGGTTTTGCACAAACTTGCCGAGTCCATGCCAGCTCGAGTGCACACTGTCGTTAAAGCAAGAGGAGGGCATACCAAATACTAAAATGTTCTTAATGCCAAATAGAAGTATTTTTACTCATGGTTTCATACTCTGACCTCACTTTGAGACGTGACTCTGGTGATTAGCTTTTACACTGGGATCAAAATGTGTTGTCCCCTCTACTTTATTAGATGTTTTAATAAGATTGTGTTAATGAGTGAAAGTGCTCTGACAGTGCGTTTACATGAGTTTGTGTGTTTTTCTGCTTGGCATTTTCCACAATATCACAGAGCCATGATTAAGCAAAGTGATAAATATAGTGATTACAGATACTTGCCTCTCAGGTGGGGAGGGCTTCATTTAAAGTCCAGTGGATTTACTGGGAGGATTGCGGCTGCTTTGCCCGTGATGTATGCCAGAAAAAGAGATTCGGGGTCGGACTGGGGTCTGGCTGTGTCTCATACGGAGCAGAGGTCATGAGGGTGAGCCACATAATTCAACACCCTGCGGAGGGGATGGCACATTAATCAGTTCAGTAACATAATCTGTCGCAAATGGGGGTGTATACGGCAGCCAAGCTCATGACTAAAGGCGCTATTAGCCATGCCAATCAGAGCAGTGTTCACTCATAACCGGGCCAACCTGCCAAATTGCAAGGCTCATTCACACAGAGAATGCATCAGTGTAATTGGGAATTCTGACTGGAAACCTGTTATTTTCGGAATGGGTAAAGCCGTGACTGAATATATTGAGTTGATCATGTAGAACATCAGAGAGGAGAACTACACATCAGTTATTAGGACCGTTTTGTTTTGGCTCTGCTCTCCAGCACGTTGAAGATATGGGATGCGAAATCAAACCAAATCGCTCACATGGTTTTCTACTGTGCATTTTGCCAAGGAAACTCCCATAGCATCAAACATTTTGTGAGCCCCTTTGTTTGTTTGTCACAAGAATATTAGAACATATCCAATAATGTATAGCAAGCGTAGATTAAAGGATTTCCCCTGGCCATATACTTATTGAGCAATTATTCTCTCGACACTGCTGTCCTGGACCCTGATACCTGTCGGCAGAGACCATTTTAATGACTGATCCTAACATTCGTTTCCTTCCACAATACTGAAAACAACTGTGTTAATTATCCTGCCTGAGCCGTCCCATTTCACTACCACTCGTATAACCTCAGTCTCAGTCTGAGCCTGTCTTTTCTGTCTCTTACCTGTTGTAATTCACTGCTCAAGTCTGTTCCCCGCAGAACCTGGCCCAAATCAATGAATCTTCATTCGTCTTTCCAAGCCCTCAGAGTTTAATGATCTTGCTCTCCCCCCGCAGCTCGATTTTTGGTAGGGCTGTGTGCATTCGTTGACTTTTGTGATCCTGTCTGTTTCCCCGAGCCATCATCCTAAGTGTTTCCATCCGTCTCTCCAGCATCTGGGCCCCACTCCTGAGTAGTCTCTGCTGTCCCCTGGCTGCCTTCCTGAGGTGTCCCTCCAATATTCCCAGTTCCTGCGTAGTGCTGCCCTGCCAGTCGTCGGTGCCCAGACAGACCCCTGACGGTCCAGCTTGTTTCTTCAGTCCAGTGATCATCCTCCTGGCAACTGTCACCACAACCCTGTTACTGCATCTGGCAATGTTTTGGTTGTCAACCTGGGACCTGCCTCTCTCCAACCCTAAAGTCTACTCCACAGGGCACAGGTAGGGTGGCTGTCTTAGGGCCATACGCACCTAATTACAGTATGTAACTACACACATGACTACTGTACTGGCAGTTATCCCTGCTTCACTATAAAATCTGTTTAACTGACCTTAAGGCTAATAACGTGAAAATTCTGCCATATCCAGTCAACATCATCATTTGCCTCTGCCATTTTTTTCCTATTTTACTAAAAACATTGTCAGTTCTAAAATTCTCTTTAAAGAAAAGAAAGGTCATGCAGATTTTAATGAATCTGAGAATCAGGTTTGAGTTGCTACAACACTAAAAACAAGCATAATCAGAATTTGTAATTGTATTTTGAATTATTAAAACCCCAGCTTCTAGTTTTAATATTATGAGTAGAATTGTTACAAAGTTATGTTGTAGTGTTTGCAACTTTCAGTAAAATAGAGCTAAAATGAACAAACCTAAAATGGTGAATTCTTTGTTATTTTGTCATGTTCATCTTGAAACCTCCATTAACTGATTTATTTGGATTCTTGGAAGTGGAGCCAAAATGCAAACAACACAGACCCCTTAAACTTGATATGACACAACTGTTCGCTGCCTTTGCGCAAATAGAAGAACAAAGCAAAACATAGTAATTAATTCAGAGTGGTGTTTTTTGGTCAATGGACGAGATCCAATAGTTACTTTCCTTTTTTTCATTCTGTTTACTTGTGTTTTTGGTCTCCAGTGTGTTCCGAGCAAAACTATTTGATACCACCCACCTGAAATATCATCCACTTTGTCCTTTGGCTGTTTAGTGATGAGCAGGTAGTGTATAGTGGGTTTTAGAGCTTTTAGCTTAAAACAGCTGGCTGGTGCAGCTGAAAATGGCACTATGAGAGCTGTGAGAGTGAACCAAAACAGTAAAGCTGTGGTGCAGAATACCAAAACGCTGACATTAAAGATCATAGAAAGCTCCACATAGCTGAGGGGAATATCAGGTGACTCTATTTACGTGTGGCTCTGCCCCTATGAGTTATCCCTTCACATGCTAGTAGTCATATGAGCTTTTGGTAATAGAAAATTAAATAAAGCCTATTTAAAATGCTTTTTTTTAAAAAAATTGCTGAATAGCCCCTTTTCAAGCTGTGAAGATAGAGAGCGCTGACAAAATAGAGCAGAAAATGTCTCCAAGAATGTATAATGCAAATGGGTTTTTCCCAAATGAAAACAGGAAAAACAAACATGTTACTATCACAAGTGTTTACAACAGGTCTTCCATATATTAATTACCCAAGGAGGTGGGCTTTGCATTGGTAAATAACACCACCAGTTCCCCCCTAAGGGTGGAGCTGACAGATGAAGGAGCGATTAAGATGGAAAAATCTTGATGTCGCCATCCTCTGCTGTTGAGGATCATCGCTGGTGACAGGCAGGGTTGTTCCACACTTACACAACTTGAAACAGTTGCCACAGGCTATACGCACCTCATCAGTCTTTACCTGTCCAAATCAGTTTCAGCATCAAACTAGTTCAGATCAGGCATGTTGCCAAACGCTGCACTGCAAAGAAGAGAAATATGGCCCAGTATTGGAACTGTTTCGAATGTTCTGAGAATCCCAGACATGCTGAATGTTTTAGTTTGGGGGAAAAGGGTATTAGGTGTTTTTGCCAATACTCTCATGTCAGATACAGGATCTTGAGGCTCTCTTTGTTGTTTTGGAAACTCATTTGAGACAATATTTAATTTAAAAAGGCATATATCAATTATTAGTGTTCTGATAATATTTGTTATCCACCAAAATTAGTTTGGGACTCACATTGCATTACTTATGCCATTTTTCAGAGTCACTAAACCCACTCTGGTTATGTTCTAGTGTCAGTGTTTGAAGCTGACCAATCAATTTGAAAGTAACCCTGCTTTAGCATGGTGTATAAAGTGGAACAGCACCTCAGCAGCAGAGAAACTACTTATCTGAACTGCCACCCAAAACACCCTGTTCACAGTAGATAACACCTCCATGTGAAGCACTTAAATTAGTTTGAAATGGTTTTAGTTTGGGCAAATAAATAAGTTCTTTTTAGACACCAGGTGAGTAAAAGTGACTCAAATGCCAGTAAATAGTGGGGCAAATTAGGTTAGCTTTTTTATTTTCACCATTACCCAAAATGCCTGCATACTAACTGTATGTGATTCAAGTGAAAGTGCACGTTCTTTAAAGGGTAGACAGTTTGACTTTCATGTGATAATAGGAGGAATGTCAGGATACCTTTGGAGTTCAGAAGGAATCAAATAACAGGCTTAAGGGGATTAACTTGAAAACATGCTACACCAGAGCTATGCAAAATAGCACTGTTAATGTGAAGAATTTGTTCCATTTTGTGTGTTGAAAGGCTGGCCTTTTGACAAGATCGATCCACGTAAACAAGAGAAGCTGACACATATGAATTCATTTAAAAATGAATCAATAAATAAACAATCACATGATATATAGCACATAACAAATAAAACCTAAATGCAGATGTGTTTACATTTAGTATTCTTGCCAAAATGTGTTGTGCACGATTTAGGCCAAACAAATGTGGTGAATGGATTTCATTCCTTGAGAAACATTAGCAAAGTCGATGTCATGGATATTTTGAAACCTGCAATGTTTACATTCATGTTCAGTCAACAGCCCCCTTTTTCTTCCCCACCATTGAGTGCAATATTATCAGTTAGTTCCACAAGCTCTCCGTCAGCAGAATAATATGAAACCGAGAGCCCCCATTTCACTCATCTGTATTTAGTTTCACTTGTTTTTCTTCCCCTTCGTTGTGTTAAATGGATTTTATATACAACACACTTGCATTATCTCCTCTGTTGTCAGCAGAAATATGCATCACATCCTCCATACATGCATGTACAAGTGTGTTTTTGTTCAAGCAGTACAACACAAGATACATATATGGACGCCTGTTTGTCAGATCATTGCTATGTAGCACCACAAGTGTTCAACAACTCCAGCTATCAGTATAAAATAATTAAAATCAAGTCACCCTTATGGATTTAGCATGTTTCAAACAACAGAAGTGGACCCACACTGCTTTTCAATTTCAATAAGATTAACATAACAAACGTAACTGACTTAAGGTCAAGACCTCACAATATATTTGCATCAGGAATGAGCACAGTGAAACCGTGCATGCATGTTTTGTAACACTGTGCATTCCTGCAGTTTATCCTGTGGTTATTACAACAAGCAGCAATTTTCAAAGTCTTATAGGACAATACAGTCATAGAACAACACGTGAAGAAGAAGCAGAGATACTCACAAAATGAGAGTTCTCACAAAAAAATAATAATTCTGTTTACTTATTTAGACATGAGATTACATAACATTGTTACTGATGAAACAGAAAATGCATTAGGGACTACATTGCTCCTCTCACGCAACAGTGCAATGTTTGTTAGGCTCAAGTTGTCTCTTTGTTTCATCTTTTTGATTCTGTGATGTCAATCCCTCCTCTGCTGCAAAATTCCAAACTATGTCACAGCCGTTTTAAAAAGAAGGAAAATCTTGATATATTTTTATTGGAAAAATTAATTCGCTGTGTTTCAGCTGTTTTAATCATCACATAAGCGAGCAACAAACCAAATTGTATTTTCTTTGATTTTAGCTTCAGTCCAAAGTATTTCACACACCAGTGCTGCTGTGTTGCAGCGAAAAAATAGGGTTTCACTGCTTTGCTTTTACCAGTCTGGTAATTGTGTCTTGTGAATTCATGCATGTTTGTATTATTTAAATATGTGAGGGACAGTAGAGGATTAACACTAATGTTCAAGTAAAAATCATCCCAGGCAGCCTCTAAGTACAACAGTACCAAAATTTGATTTGCCACATTTTGCATCTGAAGGCATCTCTTAGCAGTTTCTTTCCAGTGTTTTAGCACAGCTATGGGAGAATTGCATGCACTCTCATCCTAAACAGGTGACACTTTCTTCAAAGCCCGTTCCTTAGCTCACCATTAAGTATCGCTTATAGTTAGTTCATGGTGTCTGGAAATTCTATTGTGTCTAGATAGTTGCAGCAGTGGTAGAAGACCAAAACTCTGCCTTGTTTGGAGTGCTTGATGTGCCTTCATTCTATTTCTCGCTTCTGTTATTGCGTAGTAAGATAACTAAGTGATCCTGACACAGCATGTTTGTGGACAGGTGCTTAACCTCTAGTACCAGATTTGCAGCACATGCACACCAAACCCCCAGAGAGGAAAGGGGATGTGGGGTCTTGCATTTCAATCAATCTTCAGTTTCAGATATTTGTAGACAGAAATCGGTTATATCTGTACCAAAAATGAAAAACAAAAATCTTCAACCTAAAAAACGGCTTAGAGTACAACATCAGAACCACTGTTCCCTCTAAGTGAGGATTTATTAGGCGCACCGAGTGCCAGGTGCCCCCTCAATGCCTCATCCAACACACACAAACACGTTTTCCTCTTAGAACATCCTGAACTCTGAGGAATGATTTCAACAAAGCGCTGGAAACCTTTCAAGGGATCTGAGTCTGTAATGACTTCATAGCTTTTTGGTGGCACCTTCCCAGTCAGAGACGAATGCGACTAGTGATTTACCGGATGATTCAACAATTATTGAGAAGCCAGATGGAGAAAGAGGGGCCACTCTTCCATTGATGAAAGTGGATTAGTGAAAAGGCAAGAGTGTCAGGCCTCACATGAACAATGCTTTCTTATGAGTCAGAAATGCCACAAATAAATAATAAATACCATGAACTGACTCGTTGACAAAAATCCCTAAAAGGAGAGAATTTTTCTGAAGCAAGCATTTTAAGATAACCAGAATATTGTATTGGTTTGGGTTTTAAGTTAAGTAATGCATTTTGATTAAATTGCATACAGTCGACATGGTATTAAAATAAAACAAAAGTAAATATTTCAAGGACTTGCTCTTCTGTTTGTTTTAGTCTGCCACCAGTAACAGTCAAACTTGGGTAATGTTACTGCATTTGTTGTATGAATTAGTGGGTTTGGGTTACCTCCAGAGATATACCTGTGTAGGATGGTGAAGTCCTCCAAATTAAAACACAAAACACAAGCTAAGAAATGACACCTGCATTTTTTAATATTTTCTCCTTAATAGTAAGACTACATTTCATCTAGCCATAGTATTCTGCTGCAGTTTGGCATTTAGCTGCTTTTAAAACTGCATCTTCCAGTGTAGCTGAACTCTAAACCGGAGCAAGGTGAGTCAGAATGTAAATTACGAAGCCCCATCTTGTTTTGGGCCACTTGATGAAATGACCGATGCTGTTTGTTTTCGTAGCAGTAGCAGTAGCAGTTTCGACTAGACCATTTTTACTAGCATTGTTCAAACACCACTTATGCTGCTTTCCTGATGAGCTGCCTCAAGGAGTTGTTAAGAGTAATAGCTGTTCTCTTTGTGGCAAAGTTGACGTGAGGTAGAACAGAAAAAACACAACTCAAGTATCTCTCATCAAGTCAGCTTTTGTTTCTTTTATTCAATATTGCAACATTTTCCCTAACATACAAATTTAAACATGTAGCCACAGTCTTTACCAGATAGTCTTTGTTGCCTAGATACAACAAATTTTTAATTATAGACGTGGAAAATATGTCAAGAAATACAACAATAAAAAACCCAAAAACTTTATCATGTCAACTTTTTGGACTGGTTATACTGGAGACATAAAGGCAACCTGTACCAATCAGCCACAACATTAATACCACTGACATGTCAACATTGATAATTATGTTACAATGCAATTCTGTGGTGGAAAAACCTTGGTATGCATGTAAATGTTACTTTGACATGGCCCGCTATTGATGTAGACCAAGAATACTTCCCAAGCCAGTGGCGCTAACCAGCGGCAGTAGGAAAAATAGTTCAGCAATGGCTTCATTAACACAACAAATATTCTAAGCCGTAGACCTGGCCTCTAAACTCCCCAGATTCTATTTCGATCGACCAGCCCTGGGATATGCAAGATCAAGCCCATTCAAGGAGGCCCCATCCCAAAAGCAACTTGATCCAAAGAATCCTGGTGCCTGCTTTAGTGGTACAGGAGGTTTTCGTGTCAGGTATGGCAAATGCCTTATAATTCGAGATTTTGGTTGAATAATGTTGCCAAAAAATTCTGGCTTAACCTCCACCCTAAACACAAAAATTGTGAAAACTGGATGCCTGGAGAAATTTTCTTTTTGACATTGAATTAATAAAAGATGGAGAAAAAAACCACCAAAATAAAATTTTAAAAAAGGCTACCAGGAAAATGTTTGAAAACAAGTCAAAACCAAAGCCAGGCTGTTAGTGAAAACATGGATTAATGGTTATTTTTTCAATAGCAAAACAAAAAGAAAAGGACAGACAGTGAAAAGCCATTGATTCCATGTTTATTTCATCACATTAGTGTTGGCTGTGAATGAGAAGCGATGCAGTTTATGATCATCCTTTTTTAGTCACCCTTGTACTTTAATTATGAATTCTGCTTCACCCTTCACATTCACACTGCTCTGCATGCCCAAAGAGACTATATTACAAATACCCTGGTTTTATTCTCATATTTGATTTTGTCTTTTCAGCTTGTATAATCACTTTAAAACCTTTCATATCTCATGCAAGCCCACAGGGGTGGCCCAAACCACTGGTGGCTTACACCATCAGCAGCACACAAAAGCACATGTCTGCACACTTCAAATGATTTCAAGGATTCACACTTCAGATCATTGTTTATCTTCTGCCGTGTTTGTGATATTTAGTTACCATGAGTAATGCGTGAGTCAGTCGCTTTAAACCTGATCTTCATGACCCACTTTAAGAGCCAAAATCAGCCTCTGTTAATATCCCACAAGGCTTATGTTACTAGGAGCACCACAAAGCAAATCAGTTGTTTCTACAACGTGATAGAATTTCAAATTGCAGTGTGTAATTATAATGACAAAATAATGCTCTTTACACATCATTATGTGTACTTATTCCAAGTGGGTATTCCACTTCTTCAATAAAGATACAAGAGTGGTACATGAGATGAATATTTGGTATGAATATTCGATTTTTGGTAGCAGAAAGGAACATGAACACGTTAAAAAGTGCAGTTGTTTAAATACATTTATATGCAGTGCATGAAGACCTTCCAAAATCCAACCGCTGCTGTCAAAATAAATGCCAAAAACTATCCTCAAATCCAGAAGATTCCAGATTACAACACATATCGATACCTATGTTTGTTTGCTTCCGTCTGCTTTTCAAGAAGTGAAGTCTTGCACACTGACAGACATTTAGGTTTTGTGGATGTCACATCGACTTACAGTCAGCAGACATAATAATACGACATTCGTAAATACATTCTTATGCAATAGCCAAAAAAAAGAAACCCCACTTTGGTTGTTTAAACATACATATTTTTTTGAGGATGCGTCAGAGATGAATTAATCGTGGGTTGAATTCCTCGGCTGTAGAGGTGTTGTTGTATTTGGAGAAATAAGAAACATGCAAAGAGGAAAAAAGACAGAAAAAGCACAAGACTGTTAATTCTGACTTGAAAAAAAAGTGATAAATGAACAAGGTATAAGCTCAATGATGAAAACATCCAATCTGTTCATTAAAAGCTCATTTACTCCCTAAAAGAAAATGAGCTGGGTCATTCATGGTCTGCCAGGCAATTCAGTGGGAAAGAAAAGGAGACAAGAGCATTCAACCTTTAGAGAGAGGTCTTTATAAATGCCTTAATTAAGACAAAAAATACACCCTTGTAATCTCTTACGCTCTGAGATATCTATTTGTCCAATGCAGTCTGAGAGTATTTGGTGATGAATGTCATTTTGATGCACTCACTTAAGCTAAACCTCCCTCTTGTAAACAGGAGGAAATAAAATCATTGCACAAGTAAGTGTAAGGTGACACTAACTAAGTGCGATCTCATATTAGCGTCACATTATACTAGCACCGACAGGTTCTTTTTTGAAAACTAAGATCACTAGGTTGGAGTTGATTCAAGCATGTTCTTTTAAGAAAAGTCAGCAGTTTGTTTCAGCCCTGACCTGCCTGTCAGGACCATGAACTACTATTTTGCTGCCAAAACCGGAAGCTAAAGATTCAAGCAGGCAGGCCCCAATGTGAGTTGATTAGATTTTGGTGTTGGTCCAGATCTTGTGTTTACACCATTAAATGATTAATGTTTTTTTAGCCAGAACAATTATGCTTCTTTCATGTGTTGGGATGAAAAGTCAGGCCATTAAATCTTCACAGTTGGCTGTAAACCATGTTGTTGTTAAACTTACTTTCTCTTTGACTTGGGGGCATTTTGAGCCAAAGCCTTTATGTGTTTCCTGCCACATGCTTCAGGATCTTGCATTCCTGCACCTTTGTGGCTACAGTTAACGTTTCTTAAGATTAATTAATGCAAACACTGAAAAATACTACAGACAAAGAGCTCATTCTACTGCTACATGCATAATATTATAATCATTTTATAAAGCAATTATTATTATTTAATTTTAATCACTTATATCTTTCATGTAGGATAGCATGGATGCACCATTGCTATAGACAGCATGTACAGACTTCATATATCTTTCTGCATTTCCCACTTAGCTAATCTGTTGTTATCACAGCAATCAGCCGTTTTATTGATTTGAACGAAGCATATGTTACACCCAGCCTAGGGGTCACTGAATGTAACATGAAAATGTCATCCTGTTGGGGCCTCAAGCAGCACACACCACAGATTTTTCCAACAAAATCAATAATTTATTTTCCAAAAGCGAATATAAACAAAGGTTGTATTAAACAAACTAAAAGTATGGATGAGCTGAAGTCAAAACAAACAAAACTACGCTAAACTTCCCGAAAACAAGAGGAACGAAAGAAACAAAAGCTAGCAGCTCGATCCCTTCTCTTACAAATAAACTTGGGTTATTAAACAAAGAACTAATGAGTGGATGGACTGTGCTGCTGTGTGCTGGTTGGGACTCCACGCAGGATGACTCGCCCATCTGGTTCCCTCGCTCTCTGAACCCCGGAAGCCACGTCATCTTTCCTCTTTTTATGTCCGTCCTCATGGTAGACCGAGCCAATCCGGCGCCGACTCATCAACGTGACGTCCAATCCTGGCAGTGGTGCGGCGCAGCTGTATTTACATATTGGATTGGCTAAATACAGACACACAGAGCACAGAAAAAAAACAACCTCATACGACCGCAGTCGTAACACACAGGAGAATTATAGTGTGCTGTGAACCTAGCATCTACAGTGTATGTCCTACAGTAGCATTTGATGATACCACTTGCAATTTTGACAGTTTGATTTTAAAAAAAAGATTTTGGCACACAAGTAGACAATAATTGGGTTGTTAAAATTATTTTATGCCAACCTTAAAGTACAGGAGTTTAATGAATACAGACTTGCCGATAGTATGATACAGTGATTTTGAGCATATCTTTCGGTTCTTATACAACCTCTTCTAAACCTCAACCTTTTCTAAAGTGCCTGAACATTATGAAGTTTCAAACGATAAATGATTTTTTAATATATAATCTGTGCCTTTACAGCAACTCTCATTGTGTCTACTTGTGTTTTTGCCATACTGCTTGGCTTTTCAGCCAAAGTCAGACCTATCTTTGATGACAAGAAGATCCCTCAACACCCGTTGAAGTGAGAAGTGTGATACTGCAAAGGCAAAGGGGCACATTTTTCCTTTCCATTGCCTCACTGGCTCCTCACACAGAGTTTACATTTTCGCTCACCTGTGTGCCCATACACCATGAATTGAAATTTTAGTCTTCCCTTTTCCTGGAACATAGATTTTATTGTTCTCTGTGCCAGAATACTTTGAGAAGATAGATAGAAAGTTGCCATTTTATTCCTGTTTCCTTCATTTTAGAGCAATTTTCTGAATATATAAATACTCATCATTCATCCAGCTTCTGTGGCAGTACCTTGCAGGATATGATGTGTAATGGATGCAATGACCAAGCAATGTTCCTCCGTCTTTAAAATGCAATGTTGCGTGTGATAAAACAAGCAGAATAGAGTAAGAATAGAGATAGAACCGTTGCTGTACTATGTGATGAATGTATGCTGCGTAATAACATTAATTTACCATTGGAGCAAGTTAGGTAGGTCTGTCCCCTGCTATTCAAATCCTGATTTCAGCCCAGTACCCTGAGGATTTAAGCCCATATTGGATGAGTCTGCACCTCTTAATAGACTCTTTTCACTGCTGACATTTGGATTTGTCAAAGCTGGAAATGCAAACGTGTAAACAATAACATTAACAATGGCTCCCAGTGTCCAAGTGAACCATGTCAGTGAGTGAGCAACACCACCAGAGCTCTTGCTTGCCTAAGTGGAAGGCAAGCATCATTGATATCAATTGTATCTGTGTTTTTGCTACTTTCATAGGTAAAAATATCTCCTGTGAAAAAGATCTGTTTATGTACGGATCTCTCAATAGTCGCTTTTGCCATGGTTGCAATGTGCTTATGTTGTAGAAATTATATGAAATCTCTAAAAAGCTAAGTTGTGACTGCAGGATTGCTGGTTGGAGGAGATATTTTGTGAATGTTTAATTAAGCATATGTCTCTGGAGTAAACAGAGAAACAAGAAACTGAGTGATGCAGGAAATAACAAAGGCTCAAATCAAAAGATGGTTGATTAGTCCTCTGCCCAGTTATGCATCCGTCTGTACCAATAAGATGTAATTTACTGATCGAATAGATTTTTCAGATGGCATAGGAGGAAGGGAATGTTTGTCATTTGAGACAGAAATACACTACAAAAACACAGGCTGAAGCACAACTGAAACTCAATCACCCAAACTCAGAACAGTCTGGTTTTTGAAGACTGTTCAGTCGTTTCAAGATAAGCTGGCAACTCACGAAGGCCACGCTTTGAATCAGTTTGGCCCACAGGCTTTCATCTTCACCTGACTAGTGATTTATCATCGCCTTACAGACCAGAAAGCAGTACCCCTCCCACAAGGTACCAAAGAAAACACATAGAAACTTGCCACTGTAGGATTTCAGGATCTATATATAGTTTAGCCACAGCTGCACAGGGCTTGTGTAGCTTATATTTCTCTGCTACAGAACTTATTCCAATAACTGCGTAGGACATAATTTTGCAGTGGGTGACAAATTGTCATCAACATGGCAGGAATAGTATATTCAGCATAGACACAGAGCCCAAGCATGACGGCTGTAAGACGCAAAGTTGCTCTCAGAGATGAGAAGTGCAATCACAGAAATGTTTTAGAATATCCTTCGCTGGCTGATTAGGTAAGAAAAAGGAGAAGATGACATTTTAATACATGCTCTGTCAGTAAAGAAAACCAAATAGTTTTGGAATTATAGAACTCTTAAGGAAAAGAATAAAATCACTTGTCACCTAACTGTATCTGATGCTTAAATCCCTATAAAGAGATGAAAATGGGTTTGTAAAAAAGACTGAAAACTAAAATTTGATCTGGATGTATGGCACAGTTTGGTAGGAGAGAGGGGAAAAAAATCCTAAAATGAATAATAGAAAGTGAACATGTACAATCCAGTGTCTACAATAAACGAGCTCTGCATCATACATGGAGCATGAAAACCCTGATCCTGTGAAGTGGGCTGTAGGCAAGCATGGAAGTGAGGAGGAAAAGGTCACATCAAAAGTTGGAATCCATCCATAAATGGGTCTCCTAATGTTACAATCCATGTAGCAGGCCATTTTCCTTGAATCACTTCGATACAGGCAAAGAGAGTGAGATCAAAACAGTTACACAAAGCATAATCTGAAAACGTTTATCTGTAAGACATATTGTCTCCATCGAATTTAAAGCAAACATCTTTGAAGACACAGTTTATAGAAAAATACTTCAGAGTTGGGGTGGGCGAAGCTGCTTTGTAGCAATTTTGCAAACGTGGAAGTTATAAAATTATACCGGAATACAAAAGAAGTAGAACAGAACGATAATATACCAATGCATTGGGTTGCAGAGTCACAAACCAGGTTCCTGTAGTAGTTAAGGGAAGGATGTAAACAACCACCAAGATGCAGCCTCACAGCTAACAGTTCAGCGTTTTGGGTGCAGAAACGTTCCTTCACAGTAATGTGACCAGGGTGGTACCATTTGTTGGTAATAAAAGCGGCAATCCACCTGCCTCTTTACTTTGCTACTCTCAGATTTATTCCTGTCTGCCGGAACTGTCTGAAAGCCGTCAGTGGTAACAATGGCTCTGGAGTAATTCCTGTAGCCATGCCTGTGTGGAACACATAACACTATACCCATGGCAGTCCCCTCCATTCCTCACTGGGGCCGTTAGCTCATCCGTTTTATTGTTCAGCGATCTCACATTGCCTGTGATGGTGGAAGGTATAGCTTATATCTTCTTCTCCATCAGTCTCTGTTGTGGGAAGTTATTGGTTTTTTGCTTTATATGTTTGTTTTTAATCATTTCATCAGTTGCAAAATAAATTCTTTCATTTACTGATGAACACGGGATTAATAAAACAATTCAGAATTCACAAGAGTGCTTTGTTAAATGTCGTAGAAGCTTACTATGAGAATAAAGAGAGATGATTACCCCAAATTTCTGACACTGTCAGAATTTTATCGCAGCTTGTCTTTGGTCGCAAGACCATGACAACAGCTGTACTTGAACCTGTCTCACAGTGCGATGCAGGACCACCGATTTAGAGCAAAGACCAAAGACATCACCATAATTCTCTCACGATTGTTATCTTTCGTCTGGAATGGCCTTAACGTAGCTTTGATCAATTCTACGTGGGCCGCCATTCTGTGGAAATTGTAAGGCTAATGGACAGTCAGAACTAGTGGAAACTTTAAGACCAAGTTTAAACCTGTTGTGCTTGAATAAAACCTTTGGTGTTTTCTAGCTATTAGTGCTCACATATAGTGCATTTTAATACAGCCAAAGTTACAATAATTGTATTCTCATTTACATGTTTTTCTGTTTTTATTATCAGACAATGGAACAAGTATCAACATAATGACTGAAACACAGTCTATTAAGACTGTATATTAACTATCAATCATCTCCCATCTGCACCACTACAAAACCGGTTTCATAGCTACAACATTATCTTACAAACTCGCCTCACCATGCTGTATTTCTGTCAGATGACCTTTCAGACAAAGATTTCTCAAAGTCAGAGTCTGAAACAAAGTCTCTCACAATTGTACACATCTATGTCAGCTGCTGAGTGGTCAACTGTCAACTCACACATAGAGTCTTCTTCCTGAACAAGGCATGGACAGCAGCAGTTCAGTCCATTTTACAGGACTAAAACCAGGGGTCACACTAAATAAACCAACCTTGTGTTTTTGTAGCTGAAAATTTGAAAAATACATTCTGGGAACATGTCCAAGTTTAATTTGATGAAAAGGGACCTAGGCTGGGACCTTTAACCTCTTCAGAACATAACCATGAACTCCAACTCTTTACTCCAAATGCACAGTGGCATAACTGTTTGACCAAACTCCTGAAGGTCTGTACAAACCTGGCCACACTGGGATTCCTCTGTGTTCTCTCCCTTTTCTCTTTTCATTTCTGTTTGTACATCCTTGATTCCTTTTCTCACATCCTTTCCTTGCATCCTAATCCTTCCCAATTAAGATGCAAGTGGAAGAGGCAAGACATAGACAAGGAGAGCTGAGTCAAGACAACATCCATTTAACAAAATGAGACATCCTTGCCCCATCCCTTCTATACAGTCCTGAAAAGACTTCCGCAAAGGTTACACCAGTGCATCCTCGCTCATTGCTCCTCTCTCCTCTGCTTTCTGGAGATGAGAAATCTTTCGAGATGCTGTGCTGACATCAATTTCCAGGTCACGAGCGGGAGGACAGAAGACAGAGGAAACAAGGTGGTTCAGAAGAGAAAAATTAGTCAAGATCCAGTTTACCTGCTTCTTTTTATCCTTTTGAGTATTTTGGCAGTTGGAAAATCAGCTTTAAGATGCATTATTGATGCCCATTGGACAATTAAATACAGTCTGTGGCTTTCTTTTCTTTGCTTGGCTTTTATTTTCTATTTATTTTTGTAGAAAGTCTGAGAAGTTTAATTAACCTGCAGAGGTAAGGTAAGATAGCGTCATTCTAGTTAAATTGACTAGCTTATTTATACTATTTTGTACTCTCAGTAAAACAAGTTTAAAGTTAGGCTTTAACTTCTAATTTCACTAGGCATTTTCCTATATTTTCAGTTTTAATTTTATGTTGAGAGATGCCAACAGTTATTATTTGTAATGTTAATACCTTCCCTTAGAGATACCAGATGAAGTTGGTCATTTTTGAAGGACGCTATAAGACTCTAGGATTGAGTTTTGAGCAAAAAGATGAGATTTCATTTAAAGGATCTGCCTTTTGATGATTTATCTAATTTATTCTGTACTGTATGTACAGATTGGTTTTTTGATGACACTGAATTTACAGCCTGGAGTTAACTCTTTGTTGGAACTTGATGGCGAGCCAGTCCCAGCGGTGAAGCATCCTGTGGGAAATCAGAAAGTGGTGTGGCCAGCTGCTTTTCCATTCCATTCGACTGAACTGACAACAGATAAGCCGATAAGAGGCAGACAAGAAAAAAGTTTAAAAAAAAAAAAAAAACTGAACACAGTTATTTACCCTACCCAGAGGGAGAAGCATTTAGAAACAAATGAGATGCTAAGCACACATTTTATTTTAATAATTCAATGGGATTTTTTGTGAACAAAAGACTCTTCTTTGTTTTAGGTCATCGTAGCAAGTTGTAGGCGTTACATGCTTTGCCATACACCTGCCAGCTGTTTGTTAGCCACCTTCTTTTTCATAATTACTCCTTGGAAACTTGGTAAATAAGGTTGTCTTTTAACCTAAATTGAACACAAGTGCTACATCTGCATCAGCAGCCAGTGTAGACGCAGTGACATGGATCAAACTGAGTCAGAATGAGTCAACGTAGTCCAGCCAACCCTCCGTCACGATCCAAGCCTCCAGGACTGAATGTGGCTTCTCTGCCTCTGGGTTTTCTTCTGGGTGAGCAACATCTGACTCTGACCCACAGACTAAAACTTACAGCACAATACTTTAACACATAACTTTCATGAGTAACATTTATTTTCTTAAAACTCCTCTTTAGCATTCTTCAGTTATCAATTGTAATATATATTACTGGATGAAGTGGATAGTTTATAACTGTTTACATCTGCATCCTTGTACAGCTTTTCAAAGCAATATCTTCCTTTAGCGTGATCAAATGCTGATTTCAAATGACAGTATTGATAGCAGACAACTACTACAAACCGCAAACATGTAGAAAACATGCCAAATGTCTTAGTATATACATTACTCAAGTTTCAAACTAAGTTAACCTAATTTAATCCTTGTGTCTTCTCTCTCTCTCTCTCTCTCGTCTCACTTTTTGGGAGGGTGTTTGTCTGTTTCCTCCTCCTCACCACCTCCTAATTAATATCCAATCTGACGCCAGGATGACTTTGAATGGTCATTCAGTTGTTGTAACCCTCTCATTTAAATGCCACTCAGCTCAGTCATTTTCCTCAAGAGTAATATACTACCCAAAATCAAAACATTAATTAAAAAGCCATTTTCTCACTCCTCACCAGGATGACATTTTCCCTCACCAGTTTGTTGATTGCTCTGCTTGGCAGAGCAGTGGCTGCAGCTGTTTTCTCCTATACAACTCAGCTGAATTGGTGAAGAGCTGAGGAAAAGATGCGAAGGAGACAGTGTAAGGATGACAACAAAGAAAAAAGAGATGAGTACTACGATCTGCATGAGGATGAGTGTGTGTGTGTGTGCGTGCGTGTGTGTGTGTGTGTGTGTGTGTGTGTGTGTGTGTGTGTGTGTGTGTGTGTGTGTGTGTGTGTGTGTGTGTGTGTGTGTGTGAAACATGCTGGTATGAAGGTATAGCGCAGAATCAGCGTCTGTGGAATGTGACTGCCCACTAGTGTTGGAGATGGAGATGGAGGAAGGAGTCCTGCAGTATGAGGTGCTGACAGTCCAGAAGGACAATAACAACATTTGCCTACTCATACTGAAAGTACATCAATTGATAGGGTGAAGTGGATGCATATGGGCGTCACTAGAATAAGGAATCATCTCTTTGTGTTTAGTTTAAATGCAGTCTGCTTGTCAAGACTGCAGTTTCTGCATGATTCATTTCAATAAACAACTTCTCACACCTGGATTCGTCCGCACAGCACACATACATCTCATCTCAGCACAGCACTAAGGATGTTAATTACACCTACAATTTTATGAGGCAGGGATGGAAAACAGGCTAAATTTGGCCTCTCAGTCTGCAGTTCCCATCACTTCCTCTGCCTATTCTCGATCTCACAACAAAAAACCAAAATGTGTGACTCTGTTTTCATGGGATCCATGACTATTTCCATTCCACTATGGAAGTGCATTCGCTCATCATTATAAGGAGAAAATGGCAATGCAAGCCGCCAAGTTCTGATAAACACATGAATACATGAATATATGAGTGGGAGCCTTCGTGAGCAAATGTGTTGTTGAGTGGAGAGGTTTGGGCCTGAGCTGTTTACATTGTAGAGAGCAGTTGAGGAGAGCTGCTCTTGCATGGTTTCTGTTGAGAACTGTGCGTCTAGACGAAGAGTCTCTCTCAGTGAATGCCATTAAACTTCTCTTCCTCCACAACCTTTGTTTGCACGTACAGATTTTATGAAATAAAGATGGAAATCTCCTCATTGAGGTGAAAAGCAATCAATATGATAATTTGTGTATTTTCCATTCACCTGCAAGTACAGCAGTGTGCTGTGTTTATGTTCCCCACAAGAGTAATTCATTTTAATGTGTCCACTGAAAACATTCCTTCATTGTTTCTCCGTTCTGACTGACACAGGACAACACATACATCCTTTCATTATTCGGCGCTGTATTGAATTTCAGTGCCCAGCGTATTGTAGACAGTATTTGTAATAGGCTTTGTTATAGGAGTGCACATTTGCCTTGTCAATCTGGCTGCACATTATAAAACAGCAGCATTAAAATAAAAAATAAAAAAAAAATCCCGATGATTTATACCCTCTCATGAAAGCACAGTAAAACCTACAAGGTTAGTCAAGGGCATTCAGCCTTCCTGCCTGGCTCACTGTTCGAGGTGAGAACACTCCTGTCCCTGAACACACACACTCACACACACAAACACACACACACACACACGCCCAACCCTCTTTTCATATCACATTTTACAAATATCTCATGATGTGAAGACTCTATGACCCTGATGTGCAACGTGGTGTGTGTGAGTACCGGCAGGTGGGGGGTTAGTGTTGTGTGGAATGCATTTACTATACCGCTGTGTGAGTAAGCATTATTATAGCATGTGTTTGCACATACATGCATGCACACAACTCTATCCCGAAACTTGAGAGGACATAGCATAAAACATTGAAGCATGCTCTGCCCATTTGCACGTCAACCCGGCAGTGGAAATGCCTCCTGGTGACTATGATGTATTACATGTCACTGGGATTCATCCCTGCAGAATACTAATGCAAGCATCTGTGAAAATTGTGGCAGTATTTGTGTGCAAGTGATTTTCTATCAAGTTATGAAAAAAGACAGATTTCAAAGGTGAACTTAACTCTGTGAGGCTCTTGCTAGAGTTTTTGGTTTCATGTTGTGCGAGAAGTTAGGCTGCTTGGGTCAAATTCATTTCAGCACGCTTTGGAGTAAGTGAGATGATTGTAAAACTAGAGCTGGGGTTTGGAGTTTTGTGACTGTGAAACACTAGAGAAGGCTACAAAATAACAGCGATACAAAAGGCAAGAATTTGATGTTAAAGCTAAACATATGGCTCTATTCAGACAGTAATTTATGCTTCTTCGACTCTGCTGCGAGCTGCCTCAGAAGGACACTGAGAGGATTTGTGGTGATGGGAGGTCTTAAACTCCGTCTGACCCTCAAACCCACCTGAGAGGGCTCATTGAATGTTTTTACATTAGATATGCAACTTGTGGTGCATGCTGTTGATGGTGGTGGGGCATTAATCATAGTGGAGTAACGGAAAGAGGTGGGAGTGCAGTGAAGGATAAGGGAGGACTGAGATCTGCCTGTCTAGTGATTTGCTGTGCGTGTTAGCTGATGTCAGAACAAGTCAGAATTTACAGGCATCATGAGTATACCTTATTGTCTGCTGCCATCAGCTGAGTGTCCATTAGAGGACTTACAGGGGCCATTCACATTGTAATGATAAACAATGGATGCCATTCATCATGCACAAAAGGGAGAGAAAATCAATAGGAGATATTTGTACATTTTTTTGTTTTGACAAAAATATTGTTTAAAGATTGCACGTAGAACAAAAATACCACAGCTGAGGATGGACTATACAAAATCAAGCTGTTTTTTTTTTGTTTTTTTTTAAACAAATTAAATACAATAAGGGGGCCAAGAGACCATATCAGACCTTTAGTTAAATGCCTTTATTCTCATGTATATCCTAAAAGTTACACCACAGTATACCACATAACATAAAAATGTGTTTAACTTATGAACAGTCATGCTGGTTTCACACATTAGCTGAGTAAATAACACACAGACCTGTTGTGTGGTTGTCCTCCTAAGCAATCCAAATAAGCACCACACTGTAGGAGCACACATTTAGATAAATCAGCAGAAAATAAACATCTTCCATCTCAACACAACAGAGACTTTTGATCAAAGCTAAAAACTTATATCAACCAGTTGGCAATTAGATTTTGGAATTATTCAGCAATTTCTGTGTTTTTTCAGGTATTGGCTGTACTTGTAACTAATTCTAGCATATCCAGTAATAATACTACTTATGGGCATATTCATGAATTTTATGTGACCAGCTGCACATGAATGTAATCAAAAATGATTTTTTTTTTTAAATCTCTACGAAAGGAATGAGAAGTTCATGCCAACATTCCTGGAAATGTCACGAAAGACATTTCAGTCTTCCCTTACTACTTAATTGCTTACATCTTGGCTTGAATCCTCAGTTCTTAAGTGATGTGAATTATTTTGGTATAGAGGAAAAGTGCTCTCTGCTGGGCACCTTTGATGTGTAATTAAGCAATCATTAGCCAGCTACCTAAAGCCAGAGTTATGTAAAGCGCTGACGAATTCAGCTGCTAGATCAACTTCGACATTCAGATGTCAAAATAAAAATGTGAAGTAATTTGTCCAATCAGAAGGGTCAAATGAATGTTCAAATCTGTCTGTGCAGATTCATAGTCATCCTAAGAGCTTTAGTACAAGGCATCATCACTATCATTAGCCTACCACATGTATATAAGGTGTCAATAACAATGTATTTATTGTTAATAACTGTATTTGCACTAAACTTTGGTTCACTGTAATTTTGCACCAGAACTCTGGTTCACTTTAAACATACTCTTATACACATATCTGTAATTGTACAAGGTAGTTTAACACTCATTTTCCTTCCGTAGTCAGTCCCCTTTGTACAAATGCATGTGTCTGTTGTTTTGTGTGTGAGCTAATAGACACAGGAGTCATATTCCTTGGATCTGATTTGGAGGAATGCTGAATGAGAGGTAAAATGTGAGGTAAAAAGCAAACAGAAATGTCCATTTGTTTCCTACTGACGCTCTCAGAATGTTTATATCTAGAACACATTTAAGGAAAGACTTAACACAAACTGAGCTAGATTTAGTGCAATATTCTATTTCCCAATTGTTAGCATTTTACAAGTCCACCAACCATTGTCCTATTTTACCATCATAACTATAGCTTCATACTGACGTGATGTCAAACAGCCTTTTGGTAATGCATAATTAACATACTGCCCATCTTGTTTTGCTTTCGCTTTCCGTAGCCATTCAACTATTTTGGCTTGTAAGAAATATCAAGTTGCCATTTTTTAAAATTTCATTCTGGTTTCAGATGCTTTGCCAGATGCTTACGCCATTGTATCTGCTGCATGAAAAAAAATAAATAAAACAAAAAAACCTTCTCAGTTCAAGATCAAGTTACCTGGGTCTTTAACCCATCAAAAGGTAGAGCATTTCCAAGTGCACTCTGGGAGTCTGACTGTCACTCAAGAGGGGAGTCAGCCATCAGTAGTGATTTGGCTTTAGAGTAATCAGTGTGGATTAGAATTTGCTAATTGAACTGGCTCGGATGTTGTCTTTACAGTCTAATTCAGGTCATCTTGCAACCTGCCTCGCTTCTGGGCTCCAGGGCATCTGTAGCTAATCAATGCCATGACCTCAGAGAAATGAGCCTGTTTTTGCAGCAATTAGCAGAGTCCAAATAGTAGCTTGAATTTTCCCTTTTATCGCTGATGGAACACTGCGTAAAATTAAACACTGGGAGTAGTTTAAATACATGAATGTTGGTATTTTTTGGTGTAGAAATGCACATAGCACATATATCCAGCTAATGTTAATAAGTAAAAGGACTGGTAATACATGCACACATTGTGAGACAAAAAACAGCAAGAGGTCTGAAAAATATTTAATATTTTCAAAAGAAAATGAAATGCAAGCATATAATATGCATCCAGAAAGATTGCATTGGTGCAGGAAATGTGTGCAGGACTGCAAAAATGTGCTATTTCAAATCCATGGAAGCAAACAGGCAGGGAAACAAAATTTGATTAAATGGTTATAATAAAAAAAAATTATGAAAGCAACCCGTGATGTGCAACATTTTCCATGAAAGGAATTATAAACCAGGAGAGCCAACAGCAGCTGTGGGTCTGGTGAATTTGTGGGCTCACTGGATATGTCACGAGCTAACAGTCTTATAAAATGACCAACCCAGTCCATGAACTTACCATGAAAAATAGTGGCCCATTTTCTGCTTTTCTGTGTTAGACTACATACACACTGATATGTGTATGTAACACAGCCTTCACATGCACCACAAATATTTCTGCAGACAAACAGTGGACAGGGACAAAGGTGTGCCTCCAAAACCAGGCTTTCTTTGAAGAAAAGAGAGAAAAGAGATTTTTAAAATAAAATTAAAGCTGTGCACCAAGGTTTTTCTTTCAGGCAGCCAACTGATGTGCAATACATCAATATAGAATTCATACAGCATTAACTCTGACCTCAACACTCCCCACAAGGAAGCTCTGAGCCTATAGAGTGAAAGTAGTATCTTCCTCCCTAGGGGGGAAGCCAGAGTCTGTGGGTTCTGGGATGGAGTTGGGGTTTCTGAAAAGCAGTGCCAGTAAACGATTGTATGGCTTCTGGGTCACTAGTGTGCAGCAGATGTTCAGCAAGTAAATGAGAAGGGTACTGATGGCTTAAGTACACCGCCATGGTTAGAAGAGCTTGTTGAATATGTGTTGCAGTGAGGAGCATATGTCATATGAGCAACCTCACGAGCTTTGCTGCATTTGTTCCAGAGAACGATAATGCTGCAGCCGCATGCAGTGTAAAAGACGATACAGGAAGCTGAGACACTGGACTGAATAATGGCAGCAGCGTTGCAACTTTGTTTGTGGTAAACAACATGCGATCTTCTCTGAGCCCTCTATGAGTGGGTATGAAAACAACAAATTTGTCCTGAGGGTAGAACTTGATTAATGGCCAAGGCCATCATTAAAATTTGAAGGGCTCCCTTTTGGAGCATCAATGTACTGCAAACCCTCATTGCATTCTGCTTGATCTGGCTGTTAGATCGATTCTAAAAAAATAAATAAATAAATAAAAACGTGTGCAAAACTCACATTCTGACCTGTGTAGGATGTAGGAGGTGGTGGTCAGTGAACCTATAGTCTCTGGGGAGCGTGAATGCAAGCACATTTCAATCAGTCCTTTTTAGTTTGACAGACATTTTGACAATAGGAAAAGACTTTACCACCATCATTAGCTGGATTCCATTAGCATTAATAACTAACTATCTAGTGGGACTAACTGGCTGTAGGCTATCTACATTTTGCTGCTTTTGCATGGTGGCCACATCCTTATACAAGGGCAAAATCCTAAATGATTTGACTTTTTATCCTAATTTTTACTTGGGTTTATAAATAAAAACAGATCTGTGAATCCTTTGGTTGTAGAGCATCTACAAATGGTTTTATATTGTATGAGGTGGTATTATTTTGGCTTGGTGGACCATGGCACCAAAACTCCAATTGGTTTCTTCTTTTCTTATCCCACTGAGGTGTGACTCTCATGATTTTGCATTTGAATACATGTTTTCTACATCTATGTCGTCCTTGTCTGCTCTGGCGATTGTGAGCTCAGGCATATAACAGCACTTTGCTCAGAAAAAACTAACCTCGCTATTGAAGTACTATTTTGCATTGCTTTACAACATCTGAAATTCTTTTCAGGGTCAAGTTAGTTTGTAAATTATGTTTTTTTTTTTATTATTATTATTCAACAGTACTATTACTTCATTGGTTTGGACTGGTTACATTTATTTTTTGCCAGTTAATTCTACTGGGAGTTAATGAAGTAAAACCAAAGCCACTGCCTTCCAGGCTCTATTACCCATTTCTATTATGGAAAAAAAAAACACAAAGAATTAGAAGGCCCAAATTCACACCAGTGGAAGCAACTCCAACATTTCAGGCATTAAAAGTAGAGAAGTGACCCCCTGGCAAGGTGACATCCTGACTTTTACCCTCCCTTGATAGCCCGGGATGAGGAGGGAGTGGGACACAACAAGCCTTTCAGCCACAGCCAAGGTTTTGATGTTCAGAGCCAAACACTGCTGCTTACTAAAGATAGAAGGCTCTTATCAATTAGTGGCTGAAGACACCCCACTCTCAGCACCTTGGTCAGATAATTCGCCCTTGTGCTGGGCGATATGATTCCCACCTCCCTATTTGTCTGCCCCTCCTACTGTCCTTCACAGTTTGGCATAAACACAGCACTGTCTCTCTCTCAACCTCTCTTTGATACAAGAGGTAACCTTAAAAGTACAGTACATTAATATAATAGAGAAACAGGAGAAGTTACAACCGCCTGCATGGACTTATTTTATTGTATATTTTTGACAGAGCTGTTAGATAAAGATCTTGATAAAATTCATATACTTAAGAAAATATGTGGAATATTTTTACGAAAGGAAATTGGCACGAGTGGTCGATCTCAACATTTTATGATTCTGCTGAACTTGCTCTCTTTCCCTTTGGTTACACTATGCAAATGAAAGTGTGACATCTAAATATTTTAAGAGATACAATGGATAAATTCCTGTCTCTGCTAAAGATCCATCCTTTGAAGAGACTTTTGCAGTGTTTGAATAACAAATCCTTAGAGAATGAGGTTTTCATGTTCTCTCACTGCTTTCATAAACATCAGAGCCTGTACTGGTAGCAACTTGACTCAGCTGTGGTACTGTTCATCTAAAGCCTATCCTTTATCAGGAGTACAAATTCAATCCACTGCCTTGAAAGATTTATAGATTCATGCAAGTTTTACACCACTGGGAGCGCTAATGGCTTTTAGTGCAAGGGCCCTAAGGAGTCATTGTGCATGAAAACCAGAAAACGCAGAGCAGCACTTAAGCTTCCCCGCAATGTCAGGTTTCTGTCGAAAAAGATGCCGTTGACTTGGAATGCTGGTTCCAACCAGCGGGTTTTTGAATGAGAAGAGACAGGGTCTTCAGCCATCAGCACATACTTAGGCTTGAGTTGCTTGCTTTCTCTTCCTTTGTATCACAGGGTTCTCTTAACCGTGTATTCCTGTAAAAATGTCCATTTTCCTGAAATATTCATTTATTTGAAAATGTAATATTAAGTTTTAATAATGAATATCTGACATATAAGATGCAGAGCTCGTAAGATCGCATCCCTGACTTCTATGGTATTTTAAATCATATTTTGTGCTGATTTCTGAGTTGCTGATATACTAATTCATTATATTAACAATAAAAAAATATGCAATTCATCACTCTTATAGACACAGAGCTTGTGCGAGAGGACACTTGAGAGATACAAGAGAGGGCTAAATGTCTGTCTAAGAAGATGCAAGTCAGACAAGCACCACTAGAACGTGGAGCACCCAATAAATCAACCGGCATTTTCTGCCACAAACCTGTCAACCTAATAGAGGATAGACAAGTGCAATGACAGAAGGTGGGTACGGTTGAGATGTGACTGAGAGTTTTGAGGAAAAACATCAACGGACACAGGAAGTGCTGGACACACATGGTATGAAAAAGAAGAAAAAATAACATACAAAAAGCCAAGATTCACTTTTAGTCCGATGCTACCTGAGTGCTGAGTAAAGTCATGCACAAGTCTAGAAGAAGTATGGACATGGAATAAAAAATGGCACTGCTTATTATTAATAATTCAATGGATTGCAATGGCACAAAAATAACAGTCGGAAAAAGCACCAGCATCGGACATGACATCACAGAGTAGTTGTGTTTTATCATGTTTGAATATTGCTGGCTTGTAGTATGTCGGTCAGAGCAGCTCGAGTACAAGTTTCTCAAAAACACGTTTTCCCTCCTCACCACCTTAACCTTTTGTTAAAGTGCATTCACACCCTGCCAGCCTTACAGCACTTGCTTTGGAGGGATATGTCAGCTTATTGCTCGTTTCAGCATGACAGATACAATGCATGTCTGTCCTAGGTATCAAAATTTTTCTGAGTGATCTTTGCAATTACGGGGAAAAGAGGAACACATTTTACTACGTGTTTAACATTTTGAACTGACAAAGGTCCAAGACAGATGAAAACATTGTCTATTTGAATTAAATTTTAAACTGTGGCTTTGGAGTAAGTGTGCAGGTGTTACTCTGTCCCCATTGTGGCTCTTTTATAACAGCCCTGCACCTTTCTTTGTTTTGTACCAAAATCATACCAAGATTTGGCAACAAAGATGAACACTTTCTGTGTACAAAAAAACCCAAATCTGACTGTGTTGTTTGACAAACTGAAAAAATGTTCCAGTTTGTAAAGATTTCTCCAAAAGATTGTGTTTTCATCAATGGCTTGTTTTGACTCTTGCAATATTTCCAACCTGTAGGTACATGCAGACTGAAATCTGAAGCCTCATGTTCTCTGCTTGTATGGAGAGGTTCAGGGTTGCTGTGGATTAATTTTGATTAATCACAATTAAATATCATTCATTTTTAATAGATATTAATCGTGTTTCATTTTGCATGAGCAAACAGACTCAAGAAAGAAGGGAACAGACAGACAGACAGACAGACAGACAGACAGACAGACAGACAGATAGATAGATAGAGCAGTCACATTTCCCACCGAGACAGCCAACATGCTGTTTAGCGTCTTCCAATTCAAGTTGCTTGGTTCTGCCACTACTGGATCAACTACTCATTTGCTTAAGTGCAGCGGCATGTGCGACAGTAAGTCTACTTGGACAACCTGCTCAAAATGCGTTGCCAGAGACGTTTCAGGGATTGTGAGTCATGCTGCACTGCAGATGGGTGAACTGCGTTAAAAATTTTAAACCGATTAATCATGATGATGGAATTATCTGCATTAACGCATTAATTTTGACAGCCCTAATCTGAATGTTTTGTGAAATTTAAGTTGTGATTGTCATGGTCCCTCCCTTCTCTGTGCTGCCCTCCTGGCCAGCTGACAGCCCAGGCTGATCGGGCACAGCTGCTAAAGGAGCACAGCTGTGCCCGATCAGCGATCAGTGGCAGTTAAAGCCTGACTCGCCCCACCAGCCGCCGCTGGTTCATTGCTCCTGCTTGCACCCGGCCTGTTCCCGGAGCTTCCCCCCCTCTGTCCCTGCTCAGCCCCTGCCGCTGATCCACGCTGCCCTCCCGCAGCCCCATCTCTGCTGCGTATAAGCAGCCCCGTGCTCTCTGCTGCATATCTTCAGTACCAGCCTACGCCGCCGCCAGACTGCCGGCTTCGGAACCGGCCTGCCGCCTCCCCGTTTGGACATATGGGTTGTAAGTCAGGCCGTTTTGTTTAGTTTTTGGTCTTAGCCCACGTAGTGGCAAGTTTTGTTGATTATTTCTTGATAAGGTTAGAGCTCTGTTTAGTTTTAGTTTAATTTGTTGATTTCTGTAGGAAGTTTGGTTGCCTTGGTTAGTTCGAGTCTGTGTTTATTATTCTGTTGAAATAAAATCCTTGTTGCAGTCTTAGTCAGTCTGCCTGTCATCTGTGGTGCCTGCACTCTGGATTCTTTCTTCGAGACCAAGGAAACATGACCATGACAATGCGCTCTCCATCTGCCCTACTCAGCAGATTTGACTTTATGCGACTAATTCCTCTTCCTCAAAATGAAATTCAAGTTGAAGGTTTCCTGTTTTGACACAGTGGAGGAGATCCAGAGTGCATCACAGATGGTGCTTGCTGCAGTTACAGCACAGAACTTCGAGGGAGCTTTCCAAGCACGCCAGGAGCATTGGGAGTATTGCATAGCTGCACATGAAGAGTCACTTAGAGGATTTTTGCTTTTCATACAGTAGGGGCAGACTCTGACCTTTTTGATCACACCCCGTATTTATATCAGTACAGTGGTATTACACACACGTGTTCTTTCATTCACACACTGAATAAAAACTCATTTTAAAACAGATGTCACACATCTGGATGTGGCTTGGATGCTGTGAAGCTCAAAATGCTTGCCTCTTCACTCAGGCTGAAATGAAATGTTTAACTTATGGTTCTGTTTAAGTCGAGGAACACTGGAGCCTCCAAATAAAGAGAGTACCAGGCCATCGATGGGGCTTAAACTCTTGGTTGTGTGAGCTCAAAGACCTTTGTGGTCCTATGTAACATTCAAACACCTAAGCAGTCTAACGTGTGGATCTATCTAACTTTGAGGCTTCTCTGAACTCTTGTCTAATACCTACACAATCTACCTATAAGAGTTTACTGCTAGCTGATACGACTGCCTGCATTAGCATCACATCAAAGCAATCAGCATCCCATATTAGCAAAAGCTCAGAGGATAACAAACACAGTTACAGTAACTGACTGACCTTGCTCCTGCACACACGTAATGGCCAACCTAATTACTGAAATTAGTTAAGGAACTCTCACAACAAAGTGCAATTATGTTCTACGTGTCAATCAAGGAACAACATTTGAGCTGCCAGTTCTTAATTTATTCTCCAGCAGTAGTTTAATTTTGCCATATCCTGCTGTTTCTGCTTTTACTCCCTATGCCATTATCATCTCCTCCTTTTTCTCTTACGCTAGCATGGAACATCAGCTTGATAGATGGGAAAATGAGTGAAAATATCTAAGAATCACACATCATGGATTAGTTGGTAATTACGAAAAAAGACAAAAACAAAATACACATCTTTGTTGCCTACAATATCTTAGAATGGGACTAAGTCCCAGATGAAATGCCTTTGTATTTGGGTGCCTTTGGAGTTGATTTGTTGTGTCCACTGGCCCTGTAAGACTATACTGAGAGTCATGCATCAAGGCAAATAAATCGTACAGTCAGTAGCTTTGTGGAGCAAAGCAATCAACAAAGCAGTTTATAAGAATTAGGTTAGAATCAATTGGTTTGATGGAAAACTACTAGGAGATAAAGTCTGGGTGGGAAATGGAGGGGATTGTGTTTTTACTGCAGGCTTTACATCCGGATATACATTATTGTCAAGGACACAACAGGCTGCCCCGTTATAATTACTAAGGTAGGATGATTTTTGTTTATTTATTTTACATTATACCGGATTCCATAAAAATCTTCAATGAAAATGGTATAGATAAAATAGTCTAACAGTTAAAGCTAAAGTATGGTACTATTTTATATTTCAAAAAAAAAAAAAAAAAACAACAACATCCAAACCAAACAACCTTATACAATGCTGACTGAATCTGCCAATGCCAGGTGAATTTCTATATTTTCCAGTACAGTGGACTTTTAAATCTGGAGTATGTGGCAACATTCCAACACTGGTGCACCAGTGCTGATGTTTTTATTTTTTTTTTGTTTGATTGTTTTGTTTTGTTTTGTTTTTTCCACGAGGCAGCAATGATTGGTTTGTCAGTGCTCAAGAGGGCAGCAACTGTAACAATAGAGACAGAGGAGAACATGAGGAGTATCATAGAGTTGAAAAAGAAACCGATGAAGGATTACAGTCTGAAAAAAGAAAGTGATTGACAACGAGGAGTACATCATAAGCACATGTCAACACTGTTCATGTAATTACTCTCATTGTCAGAAAAGGGAGACTAAAGTTCCACACTGTCGGTTTAAATTGTAAACCTGACTGATAAAAAACACTTATTTTTCTTTGTACCCTTTATAAAAAAAAATGTAAAAGAATTTTAAAAAATATAGATTATATATATTTTATCTAAGTCTTTTAATTGAATATTTTCTCACAGCTAATTCAATTTTATTTGCTAAACTGTTCCCCACATTGATGCTTCTATGTCTAAAGGCTGTGTAATTTGCAAAGGTCAAATTTCTGTAGAGAAAACAAAAAAAAAAAAAATTAATTAAAACCTCCTCAGGTGCACCCACTGTTACTATATCCTAGATAGTGGCTGTTATATATTGCATATAGGTCATTATTTTTTTGTACTTTCATGTTTTTCATGTAACTGAAATGATTTCTGCCTATTTCAGGATGCTATTATAATCAACCTGGAGAGACTTGCAGCATATTAGAAATAGGTAAACCATTACAGTGAGAAACATGCTTTTTTATATAGCTATGTAAAGATATGGTGTCTCAACAAGTCTTAAGAGCAGATATAAACAATGAGAGCAGTGGTAGTGGGTAGATGGCATTTATTTTTTGAATGCATTTCATTTTAACATATTATTCTTGGTATATACTGACAAATCTGACTTGTTATAGACAGGCAGATCAATAATATGTCTCATAGCACATAAGCCTGCATTGGTTAGCTAACCCCCTGGTTTAGAATGACACTGACATTGTCAACATGTGCATGTTGGTGCTATGTTTTTTCAAGGTACTTTTAGACTCAAGGATGTGTTTCAACTGCATAGGCACTCAGTGGTAAAGTAATTATTCTTGTGATCGAGTGTATCATTGCACTGCAACATGTGATAGACTCAGTAATCAGAGCTTACCATTGGATAATTACTGCAGTGATGAATATGTTTCAGCAGCAACAACTTATTTAACCCTAGCTGATGCAGTGAGGACCTTCAAATTTCTGAAACAACCATGTCGGAAGACATATACTGTGGTCATGGAAAGGATGTTAATCTGTCTCAGATGGGTCAAATTATTGGCCTGCATCAAGCAAAGAAAACAACTAAGGGGATTTCTGAAACTACTAAAATCATGTTAAGAACCATCCAACGCATTATTAAAATCTGACGGATAGTGGAGAACCATCATCTTCGAGGAACAAGTGTGGTCACAACAAACTCAGGTTAAAACAGGTTAATTCACGGCTATGTTTAATGGTAAAAGTAAGAACATTTCCACACGCACAAAGCGAAGGGAACTCCGGGGATTGGGACTAAACAGTTGTGTAGTTCTAAGAAAACCACTGATCAGTGAGGCTAATCAGAAGAAAAAGGCCTCATTTTTGCTGAATAAGATAAACATTAGACTCTGGAGCAATGGAAGAAGGTCATGTGGTCTGATGAGTCCAGATTTACCCTGTTCTAAAGAGATGTGCACATCAGGGTAAGAAAAGAGGCAGATGAAGTGATGAACTCATCATGGCTAGTGCCTACCAGCCTGTGGGGGTTAGAGTTATGATCTGGGATTGGTCAGGTTCAGCAACGTTATGTTCCCAAAGAATGAGGTCAGCTGACTTCCTGAATACACTGAATGACCAGATCTTTCCATCAATGAAGTTTTTCTTCCCTGATGGCACGGACATGTTCCAAGATGGCGATGACAATGCCAGGATTCCTGGGGCTCACATTGAGAATGAGTGGATCAGGGAGCATGAGACGTCATTTTCACACATGGATTGGCCTCCATTAGCCTCTCAGCCTCATTGAGAATCTTTGGGATGTGCTGGAGAAGACTTTACGTAGTGGTCCGACTCTCCCATCATCAATATAAGATCTTGGTAGACAATAAACCCAATTCTAGACATAAATAAATGCTGTGACTATGCAGAAGCTTATCAAAACGATGCCACAGCAAACATGTGCCGTTCTCAGAGCTAAAGGCAGTCCAATAAAATATTAGTGTGTGATCTTTATTTTGGATGGGCAGTATATGTGGACTATCATACACTTTGGCAGTTTGATTTCTTTAAGGTCTTCTTGTCCTGATTTCAACTTTTCCAGTGAGTAGATAAATCATTACCTGCTATTTTTCTGCTAAGTAATGATTGGCTGACGATTCCAAAGCTGCAGATGCATCACACGTCTCAGTACATTGTGCTGCTCAGCTGTCCTAACATCACCTAACTGCATGCTTTGTATGAATAACTATGATGTCCCATGTGATGTTCAAGGTCTTGGGAAACCAGATGGTGCTCAGTTTTACTCCGAGTAGAAGCAGCTTCGTTCAACACTTACATCTCTATCATTACAACTGATACGTACAGCAAGAGCCAAGACAAGATAGATTCTTTGGGAAATGTAACTGCACTTTTGAAACTTTTTTTTTTTCCAGAAAGTTGCAACACCTCCATGCTGCATCATCTGTGAGAAAACCACTGCCATATTATATAGAACTGGGTTGAACAGACTGCTTTCAGAGCTTTACTTTGCAGTCACATTCATGGCAGGTAGAGAAGGAAACAAACGCAACACAAATTGAATTCCTAAACATGTGTTTTGTTCATTTCACAGGTGAGATGAAAAATTTAAGCATTTATGCTTGATGTGCATAAATAAATGTTCAAGTTTTTTTATGTTAAAGCTAAAGCAAAAGAACTGATGTTTCACAATATTGTAGAACAGGCAGTTGTCTAACAATTTCTTAAACCATCTCATTAAGCAATAGTGGTGCTCAAAATTAACACTGAATAAGTAGATATTTCAATTTCACTATAAGAACTGAACCAAAAAGCCCTGAAATTCTTTATGCGAGTCTACAAACTGTATTAATGTAGTTGAACAGAAGCAGAATGTTGTGTCAGTGAGTGGAAATGGGACTAATTATGTGATGTTTAGTGACATGAAGTCTAAAAACTGCCATGAAGGGGCACTTGAATACTGAATTCCAAAACATATCTCAGTTTTCTATTCTTTTACAATGGTTTAGAGGTTAGTGCACATATATCTGTGCAAATGTTAAAATAAAACATTGGTCTTTGAACACTACACTGAAAAAATCGAATTGTTAAATCAAGTTCCATGATTTGCTTCAACTGGTAACACGGAATTGAATTAAGTTCATCCAAAATAAAGTTAGCAGGTCATATTCATGCCATTGTTTTAAGTTAGATGTACTTCAATCATTTGGTCTCTCTCAAATGAGCATTGCTGCAAACTTCATTTTAAGGAAAGTCAACTTAAAGTTTACAATTTTTCCAACCTAACTATTCACTTTACAGAAACGTAAAATTGTAAAACATGATGTTGTTGTAAGGATTACTGTTTTTTTTTCTTAAATTTACTTTAATCTGTAATTTTACTTAAAGAAAACAGCAGTTGAGTTGCAGCAGAAAATTTTGAAAAAATGTGGATGCTATGGCATAAAATGGACAATGCTAAAGGAGTAGTAAACCAAATTTTCAACGCTTTCGCTACAAGTGGAATACCAATTTAAAGGGACAAACTGTAAATTCAAATTGATAGAATCCACAAAAGTAAACTGCCATCACCAAAGCAGAAAGATAAGTATTTTAACTACAACTGAAGTACACTTTTACCGTGAGCTAGTCTTTTCAGCAATTCTTTATCAACAAATTGTTAATGGTGATGGTGAAGTCCATACTCCTGTTGGGGTTGCCATGTTTGCACACTGTAATTAGGCTTTGGAAAACCTAACACAGTTTAATCTGTATAAGTTATAGTTAAATTGGACATACTCTGAGTTTTTAGTAACCTTTTTTAAATTTTAATTTTGGGTGGAGCTTGCTTCCTAGTGTCTGCCTGCTTCTAAAATTGTGCTAAGCTACTCACACATCTCAGACGTATCTGTACTCTGGACAAAAACATTTGAAATTGTTAGAGATCATTTCATTTAAGGGCTGGGTAAATCAACAAACAAGCGTTTCCCAAATTGCTGGACAGTTCCCTGAAGAACTGGAATTGATTTTCAAGCAATTTTCAAAGGATAGGCAGCAAACATTTCAATCATATTTTCTATTATGCTATTTGCAAGTCCCCACCCCCTCTGCTCAGCTCCATTTTCTGCCTACCCCTCTCTTCATTTATGTCCATCACAAACAGATAGAACTCACCTGGGAGTCTGTGAGTGAGGAACCTCTGATGCGTTCCACATTGCTGCCTTCCTGATTGCACTGTTTACAGCCAAAGACAACTGCAGCTTGGTGCAGTGGAGGATAATTAGGCCCATACTTTGCCGTGCTCGTGCTACATGAGTCATCTTCTTGGCTGAAAAGGCAACAGGCCTACATTTATTTACATATTGTGAGCAGAAAAGCATATGTTGATGTACAGGAGATTGGATATGTCTTGCTTAAGGAGGGTTGACGAATTCTGATTTGGCCTGCTTCATTCTGGGCTCTCAAGGATTCAGGTTATTATTGAGGCTGTGCTCAGGGTTTGGTCCACAGAAAATGTTTCCTCCAAAACCTGGGATAGGTTCCAGCCCCACCGTAACCCTAATGACTATTAATCGGTTTGTAGATAATGGATGGATGGATGGATGGATGGATGGATGTTAGCAGGTGTATCCAGTGAAAACCCATGCATGTACAGGGAGAACGTGCAGTGAGGCGGCAGTGCTAACCACCGAGCTACTGTGCAACCCTCTGTGTGAATAAACAATACGTTTTTTTAATGCTGTGGTCACCACAAGTGTATATACAGATCAATAAACCTTTTTTTTTTTTTTTAATGTTTGCTGTCATTATCTTTGTGACCAAACATACTGATTTACTCAATGTGTTTACAGAAAATGTTGCCTGGAAGTAATTGTGTTTCAGAATGCATTTTCTGTTGAAATGTATTTGCAGAGTGCTTTTTTTAAAATCCAGTGATTAGGAGAAAAAAAGGTACGAGTCATTGTTTTATTGACATCGCCAAAACAATGTAATGCATTTCCATGCAGATAGCATGATCAGTGAACCACCTGAGTGGCATGGCACCATTTCACATTTACCAGTGTTTTGATGTTGTTTCTAAACAATCAAATCACAAAGTGCGCACCATTAATTCACCATTTACCACTAATGTTTCACAGTTACAGCTGTGTAACCCAACTCCTTCTGTTCTAAACTAAATGGGCCATCTGTATAAACACTTAACTGCTAAAACAGTGACATGCACCTGCATGGACATCAGCTGGATTGGACACTGTGCCCCGCCCCCCATTTCATCTTAATACTAGTGTCATAAAATGCCAAAAGTAATAACATTTGGTGAATCAATGTTTGTTTGCTTTTGTTTTGTCTTGTTTTTGTTTGTTTGTTTTTTTATTGTTTTAATATTACATTTAATTTGCTTTTTATTTCCACTCTGTCTACTTCCCATTGGGACAGAAGGATCCCACCACATCTCATAGTAATTTTCAATGTGTAGGCTTATTTAACTGCTCATTGTGTTATCTAAGCTTTCCTCTTTTATCTTGTTTTCCCAAATGTTGATTATATCCATAAATTTCCGATCTGTGTTACCTGAAGTTCCCCATAACAGCATATTGACACTCATTTTTAATGTTACTTTCCCTGAACTTCTCATGTCTTGTATAAAAGCTGCCGTAGAGTAGGTCAAAACAATTCCCTTACATCTGACACATGAATACCCATTACAGGTGTGTTATGTGTCAGATGATGGATGTGTTTCAATTAAATAAGGGAAAGGTGCCTGGCAAACACAGCTGTAATGGGTAGGGGACGCAGCCTTGTGATAAAAATGTTAAAATCTACAATAACTTTGAACAGAGCTGGAAGGTGGCTGTGGTTTATAGTTGCATGGAAAAAAACAAGTATTGTACCCAATATAGGACCGAAAATGTGCTTTAGGAAAGATCAAAGTACCTTTATAGCTCAGTATTCTGCCATTCACTTGGGTGCTGACTCCTTTAAATACAGTTCTATAGTGGTTTAATTATATAACTTCATTTTTGTCAGGTCTGTCAAAGCAAATATTGACAAATAGCTTTTGTCCCATCTACAAATACACAATATTTTTTATTACAGCTGTTTTTTGATTGTTAATGGTAGAAAATAGATTGAATTTAGTTTTTCTATAGTCTGACTCAATGCATGTGGCACATGTAGAAGCTGCTGCCCTGTCAGCTGGCTTTCTCCTCTACTTCTACTCTGCATGTTGCCAATTTCAAAATCCACTTCGCTGCGGGGAAACAGCAACAACATCCTTTGACTTAGCAACCTACCACACAAAAAACTTTAAATATTGCAGATGGATTTTTCCATTTTAATCACGATTCTCGTCTCTCTGCATGCAAATATTCCACCAAAACAATTCCACGCTTCCCTGTTTTGAGGTAACACTGAAGCTGTATCCCTAACTTTGCTTCACACAAAATCATTGTGATTAGTTTGAAAAAAGGAAAATAAGCCAGTGTGTTTTTTTCTCCTTGTAGCAGACTAATAGTGAGATGCAGTCTGATCATTCTTTACTACAGAATGGGCTGGCAAAGTAGGACTAGTTTTTCTGTAACCAGCTTTCTGAAAACTATGCTAGCCAATGAAGAAGCTAGTCACTAGTAGCAAATTGCTATTGAAATATTTTAAATGAGAGTTGACTTATTGCTGGTTTGCATGTTTATCCTTGACTCTTACTCATTACTTTTCCCAGATTAATGTCTGTGATGTACTTCCGTCATTTCTTTGAATGCTTTATTTCTTCTTGTATGAAGATTAATGTACAAACACTGCCCGGCCAAAAAAAAAAAAAAAAAGTTGCACATTAATATTTTGCTGGACTGCCTTTAGCTTTGAGTATGGCACTCATTTACTGTGGCATTGTTTCGATAAGCTTCTGCATAGTCTGCATAGCATTTATTTCTGTCCAGAGACACATGATTTTTTTTTTGACCAAGATCTTATATTGATGATGGGAGAGTCGAACCGCTGTGTAAAGTCTTCTCCAGCACATCCCAAAGATTCTCAACGAGGCTGAGGTCTGAACTTGTGGAGGCCAGTCCACATGTGAAAATGATGTCTCATGCTCCCTGAACCACTCATTCACAATGTGAGCCCATGAATCCTAGCATTGTCATCTTGGAACATGCATGTGCTATCAGGGAAGAAAAACTCCATTGATGGAAAGACCTGGTCGTGTCAGGCTGGCAGCTGCCAGGCCTAGATAGTGCTCTCTCCCTCTTTTCTCCGCCTCTTTTTCCTTTTTAGGTTTGTCAGCAGTGCAGTTGCAGTGGCAAATGTCTCTCATTGACAGTCATCATCAGCTGGTGCAGGAGCAGGTGGAGATTTGCCAATCAAGCTCCACTCTCTCCACAATATAACCAGACACCACTCACCTCTCAGTGCCGGATGGTGACACAGCCAGTACAGAGTTCTGCATGTTACTCCTGCCACAAGTTCTGTGTTCTCCTGGTAACTCTGTTTGTCCTCCTTCATTTCAGTCCCGGTTCCACCTGCTCCTGCTTCAATTCTCCCTGGTTTCCTCGTCACCTCCAGTACCCTGTTCCATTCAGCGTTCTGGAAATACTCACCTGAGCCGTTCTCCTCCATCCTGGCGTCCTTCCACATTCACCTGCCGCTGCAACTCGCCATTCATCATCCTGATTCCAAAACCACTCGTCTAGATCCACCTGCCGCTTACAGTCATGAGCCCAGTCCGAGCATCTTATTTTGTATCCGTGAGTCTGTCCTAGAAAACTGAATTTAGCTTTGTTTATTTGAGTAGCAGCTCTTGAATTTTTGTATCAGGTCTAGTAATAATCTAGAGTCTCAAATTTAGTAAGTATTGACTTCTGATTTAATACCTAGTATCTAGTGTTTTTGTGAATTGAAGATTTTGAATTTGGTTTTGTTCCTGGAGTTAGTTTTAGGCTGGTAACGATCTTCCAATTAATCTTGGTTATTATTGACTATCATTCAGGCTTACTAGTTGATGCCTCGCTTTAAGTTTAACCTTTTTGTATTCTCATTCCTCATATTTGTAAAGCTTACTTGCCTGGGTTTTACCCAACGTGAGTCAGTATATTTGAGTTTTTGTATTTAGTTGTCCCTGCCTCAAGTAGTCACCAGGAGATTTTCAGAGGGCTTATGTTTTCCCGGTTTGTAGTATTTCTAGTAGAATACCTAAGTTTCTGTCTTGAAACCCTTTTTTTGAGTTTTTGTAAATAAACTTCCTTTTTGCATTTTAACCTGCCTGTTCATTTCCTGCACCTGAGCCTCCTGGGAAATCGTAACAGGTCGTTCAGTATCTTCAGGTAGTCAGCTGACCTCATTCTTTGGGAACATAACGTTGCTGAACCTGACCAACCCCAGATCATAACCCTAACCCCCACAGGCTGGTCGGCACTAGGCATGATGAGGGCATCACTTCATCCACTTCTCTTCTTACTTTAATGCCCCCATTACTTTGGAACAAGGTAAAACTGGACTCATCAGACGACATTTGTTCCTCAGAGATGATGGTTCACCACTTTCCTTCAGGTTTTAATAATGCGTTGGACAGTTCTTAACCTGATTTTTAGTTGTTTCAGAAATCTCCTTAGTTGTTTTCTTTGCTTGATGCAGGCCAATAGTTTGACCCTTCTGAGACAGATTAACATCCTTTCCATGACCACAGGATATGTCTTCCAACATGGTTGTTTCACAAATTCGAAGCTCCTCCCTGCATCAGCTAGAATTAAATAAGTTGTCAGCTGAAACGGATTCATCACCCAATGGAAGACTCGTATCTATTTGCTTAGTTAAATCCAGGTGGCTACTTTTTTTCTTGACCAGTCAGTGTAATTTGACAGGTGGTCTACACTTTTTCATTTTCTTACAATAATGCCTGGGAAATCTGTTTTCTGATATGTAATCACTATTGTTAAGGTTGTTGTCCAATATTGTTTCCACAGATTACACTTACTTCAAGTGTGTTTAGCTTGCTGCATAGTTGTGCAGCTACACACATAGTGAGGGCAGAGAACTCCTTGAAATGCGTTTATGTTTGCTTGCTAGGAAGATCCAACTAACTGGGTCAGCATAATATTTGAATTATTTATTAAAATGTGCTTTCAGATTTATTATTTCTTAAATTAGCAATATAAATATATTTCTGAAATCTAAGAGCTATAGGATAATACAATCTAAAATGTATGTTGACCTAGGAAGAAAGGACAAATACAACAAAAGATTACCACGTACTAAACCTTTCGACTTCACCTCTTCTGGGATGTCACTCATGCATTCATCTGGATGATTGCTGTTGCTCTGAGGTTACATGACCATCAAAATATTAGAGAAACCTTCCTAGAATAAACAACGATATAGTAGTTTATCGACTTGCCCCTGCACAGAGAGGTCAGAACCAAAGGTCAGCTTTGTAGGTAGAGGTGGTAAAAGATCAAGTAACCCGTTCAAGAAGGCTTCAATAGCCCAGATGCAGCCTTATGCCTCTTGGCTGGAGCACAGTCTCCAAGCGCACTAACATCAATTGCTGTCATGTAGATTGTTAAATTACACATCCAAGGCAGATGTGTGCAGGCAGTGAATTTATGAAGACAAAAAAAATGTTTTCACATTTTACATTTTTAAAATAGAACTTAACATGCAGTTTATTAGTTAAACTGCAATTAGCCTCATTCTTGTGACTTATGAGATTATTACTACTTTAATTTGTGAATAACCAAATCTAAATGTCAGAGAAGTAGCTCTTGTTTTCACATTGGAACATATGTCAGGCAGAAACACCTTCTATTAGCAGAAAGCTGCCTTCACTGGTAGCATCTCTGAATACTGATGATGTATTCCCCACCTTCCCCTCGCGTTCTGCCACATCAGCTGCCGAGCAGTTCTTTGATGTTTCTTTTGTAAAAGCAGTACAGTCTCAGGACCCCTTTGATTGTGTGAAATGTGCTGTGTGTTCGCTATTAAACATCTGTTAGCAATTTTGGTCTTTTACATGAAGGTTGGGGTGCAGCTGTTGACCTGTGGACTCCCTTTTCTTTGTTGAGCTGTCTTTAGCTTCCCTTTCAACTGTAGTATTTTAAGTGATAAGCATAAGTGTGGATTTTTCCTGATTTAATTCACAAAACAGAGGGTTACCACTGCCATGCAGTTGTAGCCCAATTTGGACCCTGCATCACTGTGACTTCACACAATGACATCCTGTGCCACTCTTATAAAATAAAAGAGATATAGGTTAGAATAGAATATATACCTTATTGATCCTAACAAGGAAATTATTTGTAACAGCAGCATTTACACAGACAACCCACAAACCTGACAAACACCTACACAATCGTCTAAATATTGATCTAGTAGTCATATATCTATATAAGTTAGAAAAAATATATATGTATATAAAAAGTACAGAAAAACAAATACACAGCATATACTAATAAGTTTAAAATATTAATAAGAATTACTGAGAATTGAAAAGTTTGATTGCAGCTGGTAGGAAGGACTACTACAACTAAGGTTACCAGGACACTGAACAATTAGCGCACATTTCTTTAATAATTAACAAACTGAGTCTTAAAAAAAAAAAAAAAATTATATATATATACTCTGCTATATATGTAACAACCAATACATTTAATGTAATTACTAGGTCATTATCTTTTTTTGTACATAAATAGAAAAATATGTACATATATTCTGGATTCAGTTAAGTTTTCAATTTCAGATATATTCATTCCAGTCAGTGCAGAAATATGTACATTGCTGTGCTGCTGTCATTCTGCCAACATCTGACACAGTGATCCACAAGAATACAAAGAAAACACAACATGTTAGACAACAATGTGCTGACTACTGGGTATTTCCTTCTAAATGATGTGTTCAGTGCAGATGTATAGAGATATGTAGGCTGTAAAAGCAATCAAATTACCTCAACATGCTGTGACAAAACAACATTTATTTCATCATTTTATTTAGTTAAGTGTTTTTTAAAAATGTGCTTTTCTTTGTTTTCTCTCGTGAAGGACTTGACCATGAATGCTGTCTCAATCAAGCTGAGTGGATTGGTGCATGCTCGTCAATGACCACTTTATTTCCACATGTTAGATCTGAAGGAGAACATGCACATGCCCCACACACAATTTGCACAAAAGCAAAGGATATAATCAAATCAAAAGATACAGCAAGAGGGAATTCTTCCTCATCGACACATTAATAATGAGACTGATATGCATATTTTAGTTTAAGAACGAACTTCTTCATGAAAGATACACATACACTTCTGCACATGTGGAGAAGAAGAACAACAAAAAAAGAAACATACAATCGACAATATGATCTCCTTTTAATTTTCTGTGGCTGTAACATTTCCATTTCACACAACAGCATTTTGATTTTACAACAAAATCATCTTCGTAATTACCCAATGTCTGAAATTCACAGACATTTTGCCTCTGTTTTGCTCATTATCAACAAAAGCAAGATAGGAATCTATATCACACAAACAATGTCTCTGAAATGCTGATTTAGTGACAGTTTTTAAATATATATATATATATTATGAGTATTTCTTTGCTGCATCACAGACTTGACAGCTTACACAGTTTTATATTGATACTATTAGTGAATAGCAACTAAATGAGTCCTGTCAACCCTTTAGAACACATCCATCCTCATATCTTTATAATTAATTCAATCACCGTGTGTGAACCTATGCATCTGTGCAGATGTGTTAATCAGTCATTTTATTTGCATTTAAGAACATCTGCACAATTTGAAATCTCAATAACATGTCCCCATTTTATGCTATGTGAAGTGAAAGTGTGAAAAATATTGCTCTGTTATTTTTATAATGAAGGAAATAACAATAGCAGTTCATTGGAATCAGGTTGTATTGGCAGAATAAAGGTAAATTAGTTCCCATCAAGTGCTAACCTAGACTGGTGCAGCATTTACATTACATATAGCATAGACATTTTTGAAACTTAATATTTCTCAAGATATAATAATGTATGATTTTATAATTACACATAAAACCAATGCTTTGATTGCATGCTATGTGAGGTTCTTACACAATGTCCCTTATCATGTATACCATGATATCACCAGAAAAAAAGATATCCAGTTTACAATTTTCCATGCCTATGTGAATGACTCTAGCATAGGAAAGGGAGCACACGAATTCATTAAATCTGAACTGTGTGAATCCATTAAAACTTGAGAAATTTCCTGTGTCAAGGTGAGTGTTTTGTCTTGTTGCATTGTTCCACTGCCACAAATGTATAACATGATATAAAAACGTGGCAAAAGATCACACAAATTCATCAAGCTTCTTTTCTTTAACAAAAAAGAAATATCTCAAGAGTTAAACTTGTTTTTGTTATATATGTTTTTTACAAGTGCTGCTTTGGTGCCATTTGCACAGCTTTGTTAAGAGTGCGTAGTATTTTTAAGTTTAGACTGAACATGTTCATGGGCCTCTCTAATTAGCTGCTTGTCCCACAAGCTACCTCTCTGATGTGGTAATGTGTGTTATGGTGGTGAGTTTAGTAGCAGAATTGGAAAACAAGCTTATTGTGCTTGTTTTGCGTGTAGATGAAAAGTGAAAGTGCAATGGGTTTTTTTTTTTTTTTTTTGCATTTGCTTGCTGTTATTGGGTTTAATAATCCTTTTAATAAATATATTTTGGCTTGGATAGTGGCATGTGTAACTGAAATTGAAGGAAAAGCAACATGATCAAGGACAGTTGAAGCTGTTGTGGCTGTTATTACTGACAAGTACTGCAGAATACTTGTAATTGTGACTGACGAGCTGCTGTGATCTTTGTCTTTTGGTTTTTGCTTTTTCTAATTTTTGCTCCTCCTGCTCATGGAGTCATTGTGGCAGTTTGTGATATTGATTTGAAGCCTCTCCTTGTATTGAGGTGACATCACACAGAATAGAATAGAATAGAATAGAATAGAATAGAATAGAATAGAATAGAATAGAATAGAATAGAATTGATTTATAGTCATCATACATGGGGCCATGACTACAATAAAAATAGCTGCCACTGGATGATGCACTGATAACAAGCTAAATGAAATAACAACAATAAATAATAAAATCAAATGTACATATAAAACAAGACTATATTAAGAATTGCAACATAAGCAAAAGAGGCAAGATGTATACAGTACAGTGTGGGAGGTAAAGGAAATCAAATAAAAACCAATAAAATAGAATAAATATGGGCAGGAGATTCCACATAAGCAGCATTAGAACCATAAAAAGTGACACTGTGAGTTACTGTATTGAGTTCAGGAGTCTGATGGACGATGGGAAAAAGCTGTTTCTCAGCCTGTTTGTCCAGCATTTTAAGGACAGCATTGCATGAGCATTGATACCAGATGATGCTCTTTCCAACCAAGATGAACACAAAACAGGCACCTACAATCCACAAAATGGGTTGAAATAGAGTGAAATCAATACCTTGAAAGATATTTTTCTTCTCCCCAAGGTAGACCACAAGGAGCTACACCTTTATATACTGTCTGGGAATGAAGTCACATTAGAGTAATTTAAGATATTTAGTATTATCTAAATCTATATGGCAGATATTCACCAATTTCCTTTGTGGATATTCTGTCAATATGTGATGTGTTTCCAAACAAACACTAAAAATATGAATAATCTGTCACAATATAAATATTTTTTTCCTCATTATATATATATTTCCAAAGATAATCATTTTTTTGGTGTATTAATCGATGCAACTTTAGGGTTGAAGGCAAGGTTTTTAATTTTGGAGCGAGCGACACAGAAATTCTTGGAAAACTACATCTGCTCATCCAGCCTTGTGACTAAGGAGAAGATTTTGACAACCACCGAAGGAGAACATCCGCAGCTGTGTTTGTGCATAAGCAGCACATTACTGAAACTTTTAACAGACTCTGCCTGCAGCCAAAGTGATGACCTCCCCTGCTGTGTCTGTATCACCCGCACATCTGCCACCTTTGCAAATGACGACAAAAGTCTGTTTGATCAGCGACAGCAGTCTGAAAGACTAGACAAACTCAGGGAAGATCAACCTGTTGGGACCGGGCTTTAGAGCTGAGTGGATGTGCTGCATCCACACCAGAATCAACCATCCAGCTCATCCAACTTGGGCCATGACCCGATGCATCCATTGCTGAGGTGCTTCAGCCCAGAACACACAGAGGAGGGAAGAAAGCCACAACCTTTCTCTGCTTCTGCAGAAAGTTTCAAGACGGAATTTATTCTAACTTTGTTGTTTTGTTAAGAAAAGTTTAGTGCAGCTCTTTATCATTTCACAGGTTCACTTCTCTACAATACTTTGAAAATCTAGTTTAAGAACATGACTGAAGGACACTCAGATCTTCAGTCTCAAAGCTAAGCTTCACTGATTATATCTGCAAACATCAGTATGTCTTTTTTAGAAATTTCTTATACTGATGAAATATCACTTTTTAATGATTTTGAGATTACTGAAGGTACAGCCTGTATTGCTTTTGCCCCCCCCCCCCCAGATTTCCATCTTTATATTTTACTCTTTCTGTTTTAATTCACCATAACTGACAGTCCTTCTTCCTCTGCTAAGGGACGACAGATAAAACTGATCTGATTGAATTACTGTGTTAAGATTTGTAGTGATAAATACCGTATTTTCGCGACCATAAGGCGCACTTCAAAGTCTTAAATTTTCTCCAAAATGGACGAAGCGCCTTATAAAGCGGTGCGTCTTATGTGTGCACCGAGTTCCAAAATGTGTAAATGTTGTTGTGCGACTTTGATCAGCTCCGCTTGACTGACTGAGAGCATTTCCTGCTGACACGCTGCTTATATAGGCGGACGTGACAGAGGACAGCATGAGAACGTTAAAGGGGGAAGTGTGGGCGTGAAAGAAGACGCTAAAGACACGCCCCCAGTTGGTATATAGTGCCGGTATTTGCATTATGCAAAACAACATGGGTTTGGCGTCACCGTCCCTGTTGATCTGTGACTCCATGCGCGTCCATCTCACAGCCGCTGTGAAAAACCAAGTGCAGCAAATGAACTCGGAGCTTGCTATCATTCCGGGAGGCTTGACGAAGGAACTCCAACCGCTGGACATCGGTGTAAACAGGGCGTTCAAAGTGAAGTTGCGAACGGCGTGGGAGCGATGGATGACAGATGGTGAACACAGTTTTACTAAGACTGGGAGGCAGCGCCGGGCGAGTTACGCCACAATTTGTGAATGGATTGCGGATGCTTGGGCTAACGTGTCTGCTTGCACTGTTGTTCGAGCTCTCGCAAAAGCCGGCATCATTTATGAGGAGCCGCACGGCAACGAGACTGACTCTGACAATGACGAGCGGGAACCTGGCGTGTTCCATGGAGAACTAGCCCAGCTGTTCATTTCGGATACAGAAGATGAGGACTTTGATGGATTTGTGAATGAGGATTGATCAAAAAACAACGTGAAAACATTGCTAAATACTTCAATAAAGTACAACTGAACTCAGTTTTGCTTCCGCTGCCTTTTTTAAAACACACGCTAGCATGCATGTTTTAAGCTAGTACAGGTATGTTTTACCATGCACGCGCTCTATAATCCGGTGCGCCTTATGTATGTGTTAAATACAGAAATAGCACCCGGAACTGAGACTGCGCCTTTTAATACGGTGCGCCTTATGGTCGCGAAAATACGGTAATAATAATAATAATAATAATAATAATAAATAGATCAACATTCATTCCTCTGCCTGATGAACACATTCTTAATTAATTTTTTTTTTCCCTTTTAGCTCACGTCATGTAATCTCATGTAAGGAATCAGTAAACAAGCAAATATACTGTCAGATTTATGATTGATTGATTTGTAAAGATGTATTTATAAACTGCCCTTGGTGGCCTAAGGATATAATTATTATTGTCTTTGTGTTCCAGTCACAAATCACAGTTGGTCATTGTACTACTCTATGTGTGTGTGTGTGTGTGCGCGCGCGCGCGCGCACGCTCCGCTTACAATGCTTTTTGCAACACCGATAAAAGCAACAACTTTTGTACACTGTACTGTTCAAAAGAAGACAATGTGATTGTAGGACAGGCTCAGTAGCAAAGCTGAACAGAGATGAGGGAAAATGCTGGGATGATAAAAATAAATAAATAAATCCTGAAATCAATAAAAATGCTCTTTGGTCTGACAGTTTTCAATGATGATAACTAGGACTCAGGGTGTACCAGACAGCATTTTGTTTTGGCCCTGGGTTTGATTGACAAATAATGGCCCCACAGTTGTTGTTTTTCTTAGCTCGGCACACAGTGTGTAACGGACACCCATTTCACCAGTTTGTGGCATTGGGGAATAATTACAGGGGGCCGCCTGAGGTAAGGCCTGGCAGAGTTTGTTCGTTAGTGATGAGGGAGACGAGTGGAAGAGAGAGGCCTGGGAGGGTAGATAGCCTCACACTGCACAGCACACACACCAAAAAAAAAAGGAAAAGAGAAGGTTCCTGCTACAACTGGGCTCAGTGCAAACGAAACACTTTCCTTCAGCTCAACCTATATCCCCAGCTGCATTCCCCTTCCTGCAGAAATCTCTGTGGCTATTATGAGCTGGAAAAAGACGGAAGAATTGGAGTGTTCATGGGATGTCTGTGTCTATTTGGTATTTAACTCATTTGTATAAAAGTTTGTGTGAAAAGGTGCCACAAAGGGCTATGCTTGCACTTTGCAGTTATTTAAATCAACAAAACCACCAGGGACAGGTGAATATTCAGATTTGTTTAAACCATAATTGCACTTGTCTTAATCATGGAAATGCAGCAAAAATAAAAGATGAATAATGAGGAAACTCCAAATGCAGCTAAGTAGCAAATGATTTTACAAACAGCAGAAAAGCAAAACATATAATATTCATTCACAAATTGTTCACAAAAACAGAATTTACATGCTCTTAAAAGGGAAGCCTTGAAATATTTAAAAACTGATAGATTGAAGCAAGGAAAACCTCTTCTGAGGCAACAGTTAATTAAACAGTACAATCCACTGATTTTACTGCTTTCTTTAGTTACTTTCTGAATCAAATACATTTTACAGAAAGCGAAATAGCAGCTCTCAGGTGAACTTACAGAGGTGTCAGGATTCATTTTGTTATTTTCTAATTGTTGCCTTAGCACAACTTTTTTCCACCACTTGCTGTGTCTCCCCCTGTTGTAAGTTGATTCTATACAGCATCTCCAATAGTACACTATGTCAAAATAAGAAGTCAAGGAGCAAGGAAGTGCAAGTTCGGTGGGAATTAAAGTTTAAAAGAACAATAGAGCAAAATAAATAAATAAAATGTAGCTCCCACAAGTCACCACGGTGTCCCACACACAATGCAACCCTGCACCAACAAAGCTCCAAAACATGCACTGCAGCCATGAACTCATCTGGACACCAGTCAGTGGGGCTGCATGTGCATGTCTGAATCAATTGGAAGATGGCATTCAATGAACTTTAGCCCGCCGTCAATGTCCAATTGAGGCCATGTGTGAATAAAGTAGGTCATTGTTTAAAGAATTTCCAGCATTCAGTTGGGTACGTAGATTAAGTTTCCATAATGCGACTAGTACAGAATCAGGAAGATCCAACTATAGGGCGGTAAAGAAGAAATGTCATTTATACAAAGACGACGATGAAAATATTCAACCTGAGGGCCAATTTGGAAATTAGCAGACAAATTCAAGAAATGGCAAGAGATTCAGTTGATTATTACCAAATTGTGTGCTCTGATGTGAAGCAGTGTGGTCTGCATGCTCTAACCAAACGACAGTGTTTCCATTAGTGAATATGTGCCTCCTGTTGTGTTGTGCTGTTGTGAAAGGGCAACTTCAAAAACGGCTTTATCATTTAAGGATTTAACATATCAAGGGACAAATCATAAGCCTGCTTCAGTGACCACAAAGCAGGCAAAGATGAGTTAGTTTTTAACATCACCAGTAGAACATATTCTTTATTATACCCTCTATAAGTTTAGAATAATTTTGTTATTTTGATTCCATATTGTAAACTTAACTTGCTGTTTGTCTGTACACATAGCACACATTATACATCTTTACTTTTCATCCTGAAGGAGAGATTCCTCCTCAGTTCCTGAGTTTTTTTTCTATTATTTTTCTATTAATTTGTTTTTGGGGGAGGAGTTTCTCATTATCTGAACACAGAGTCTAAATTTAAAAAGCCCCGCAATTTGTGTATATAACTTAAAATAAATTAACTTGCAAGATGACATGAAACTGCTCAAATGGTGCCACGAAACTTGGCTGTGAATTTGCTATGAGTATGACATGACAAGATGATAAATATTGAGATGGTCTTTGAATTTCTGTTTGAATAGCCTCAATTTTCCGAGTTGAAAAAACGCAGTGAACCCCCGTGATTCTTTGAAGATCAATAGTAAATGAGAAATTACATTACGTTACCAACTTTCAAAACTCACCTCAAACAGTGGATGAAAGTGAACCAGTCTTGCAACTATTGACTTTTAACTTCTTTGTGTGTTTTATGTAAATGTCCTTTTATTGTGACCTATTGTCCTGTTTCACTGTATGGTTCACTGTTATGTTTTCTTTGTGTACGTTCTGTAATGTGCTTTTATTGTGACCTATTGTCTTGATGTAAATTAGCATTTCTGCTATAATCCAGCATCTTTACGTCTATTGCTGTCTAAATAGATGTTCATTAATGTGCATTGTCCCTATCAAATAAAAAATTAAATAAATGAAACTATAAAATTTACTGCAATTTGTTCCAATGGTGTTCTGCCCATTTTTCTGTTGTCTTTCAGTGCTCTTGAATGTCAGATATCAGATTGAACAGCGGTGTGAGGGAGCATTTCTCTCTGGCGTGATCCAGTACATTGCAGGGATAAAGGCACCTCTGCCTCACACAGCACAAGGTTAGCTGCAGTGCCTGTGGTTGAGTATTTGCACGGCAGCAATCGTGGATAGACATTGGACCCAAGCGTCGCTGGCTGGACAGCTGAGGTTAAAAGACTTTGCACTTGTTTATTGTTCAGGCATACAGTCGGTAGCAGGAAAGGAGGCAGGAAACGGGTGAGAACAGGCGAGGCAACCTTAGAGGTGAGAAGACTAAGAGGAAAGAAAGCAACCCAGACAATCTAACAAATGACAAATATACTCCAACACTAATGAGCCGAATCATGACAGGAAACTCACTGAGGATGTCTCGAGTGCAGGTACTGGAGCACATGGGTGTAAAAGGCAATGCAAAGCAAAAACACTCCAGCTACACTTGTGCAGGACACATCAAAATGTGAAAGACACACCAACTGTGCAAGATAAAGTGTTCCCAAAATGAAAAGCTGAATGAGTGGCAGCATGTCAACACAACACAATGCAGGGATGATTCAAAGTGTAGAACCTCTCACAAAAGTAGTACAATTTATTTAAAACCAGTTTCCCAACACTATTCATAGGCTTTATCGCAGTGAGAATCATTAACTCCTTCTAGCATAGCAATAGCACTTGGGCTTAACTTATTGCAGTCAGCCAGTAATTTACTTGGTCCCACATTTTCAAATTACAACCAGAATATAATCAAAGGATGACACAGAATACACTGGCCTGCTAGCATAATGCTACTATTAAAAACATTTTAAATCAGCATTTCATGTGGCTCTCTTTTCCCCGGCTGCCACTGGCTTTATTATCTCCTCCTCCTCTTTAGTGCATGCCAGGACTGTGGCCAAAGACTTTTGTTTTGCAAAATTTTTAAAACATCACAGCAAAATGGATACAGTTGATGAAATGACCCCGCTTGCATTTGCATCTCTTGTATTTTAACCATTTCCTATAGCCTGACAGTCCATAGTCTGTGGGATATATCTTGCATACATTTTTTTAAAGTAAAAAAAAATAAAAAAATTAAAAAAAATGTTTTTATGTTCATTATGATGTCTTTCCATAATTATTTATTATGGAAACAATCACTTATTAATTAAAGAAAATCACTGGATATCACTAAAATGTCAACTGAATAACCGTCCAAATTTAATAACAACCACCTTCTAATTAGCTAAACAATAATGAAACGAGCTTATTCAAAAAATATTTTGATTGTGTCCTTTTTATGAAGTTGAGATAATCATGACAGATATTTCTTTTTTTGGCAATATATCAAATTTTATATAAAAAATAACAAATTGTATCTGTGTCCCAGAAATCACTTTCAACTAAGTTCCCCATTACAAAAACACCTCTCAATTAAGCGTGTTAATTCCAGATCACATGATCTGATCACATGATATCATTTCCTCCTGAAGAAAAGACTGGCCAGACTCCAAGACTTTCTGAGTTATTTAATATGAAGTAGTGTGTGAGTCAAGTGTGGATTTATGGCATGTCAACAGGTTTACTACAATATCTTTATAAATTACTTTCAATTTCTATCTTACTCAATTGTTTAAATAATATTTAGAAGAATCTTTCTCTAAAAAATGCCATGTGGCGTTTGGTTATAGGCAGCCATGTTGATTTTATGCCTGAAAACAGCAAAAATGTCAGCTATGACACCTGTCAACAATGCTACAAAAAGTCCCACAATAACTACTTTAACACCTCTTTTGGCATTTCACGCTACTACACTCCTCTGTGGACCTTACCCTCTTTAAGGTTTCCGAAAGTTGTTCACCTTGGTGGCACTGTAAACTAATCACTGTGCCTTTAGTCTCAGACACAATATATGCACTAAAAACCAAACAAACTAAACTTTTACTGTTAATGTAAACAGTTGGTATTAATAGCTTCCTGAGACTAAGCAGAGGAGCCAGCCTAACACTGCATCACTGTAAAAAAAAAAAAAAAAAAAAGTAATGGGCAGAGTCTGAAGACGATGAGGGACATGTCAGTCTGCTAGATCTAGTCAGTGGAGATGGATTAGGAGAAATAATAATAGCTGAGAGGGTGAAACAGAGATGGTGAGGGAGTAGAGGGAGGCAGAGGACAAGCCCTCCCCTTCACTCTGCTTTCCCCGCCTTCTTTTCCCTCTCCCAATAGGCAGAGATCCAGGAAGAGGAAGTGTAGATAAGGTGGGGCTGTGGCCTGTTAGAGTCTCTTTGGAACCATGTGGCCTTCTCAGGTAAGTTTGTATTGTAAGGTAGTGGCTGTGTCTTTGTTTTTGTTTTGGTTTTTTTCTTTTAAGCTAAGCATTAGCAATTAGTAGTTAGCAATTGGTATTTGCATCTTAAATGAAGACTGCTGGTATCGTGTCTGTGGTGAGCTTGGCTGAAGTAGTGAAGTATTTCAGCAATTAGCAATTAGCAGTTAGCATTAGCATGTAGCACTAGCAAGTTTGGTGAGCTGGCTTGTATAGTTTCTTTGTCAGTGGTAAGTTTGCATTGGACATTGTAGTAGTCTTGCTGCTAGCATTAGCAATTAAAGTTAGCACTAGCAGGTTTTGAGAGTCTATATGTATAGTTTCTTTGTCACTTTTTAGCAGTTGGCACTAGGTATTCAGCATCTTGCACTAGCTAACTGGTAGCATCGACACTGGTCACTACCTGGAGCATCTCCTAAACGGACCTGGGTTAGTTGAATGTGGCAGTGCTGTTTGGATTGGTAGCATTAGCAATGAGCAGTTAGCTTGCACTAGCTAAATGGTAGCATCAGCACTAGTCACTACCTGGAGCATCTCCTAAACGGACCTGGGTCAGTTGAACATGGCAGTGCTGTTTGGATTGTGTAGGAGCAGTGTGAACTGGCACTAGGGGAGGGGGGTGAATCTGGGACGCCACAGTTCACCGCCTAGCCTCCTGGTGGTGTTGTGGGACTAAATAGGTGAAACACCATTGAAAGGTTTCCACCTGACGACCCCTAGAGATGTGTTAGGAATCACCGCTCACTGGTGTGTATAGTGATGGGTCAGGGATCCTAGGTCCTTAATTGAGTGTGCATCTTTCTTGTTTGGAGCACAAGTGTTTTGTGTTTAAACTAACATCACCAGCATTTGCAGTATGTAATCTGATCATTTATGGCTCAAACCAAGAAAAATAAGAATCTCACTGATATCTTGTAGTCACTGTTTTGTTATTTTTGAGCCATCTTTGTCTATAAATGGAATCCCCACCGCCCCCCAACCCTGAAAATATTCTTCAACTGTATTTGACTTTTGCTGTTGTGGAGGACAGATAGTGCAGACAGAAGGGTGTGGATGAATATTCTAAGTATTAGCACCACGCAGTCAGGTAACACCATGCACAGACCCC